>NC_088421.1:45362341-45474841 GCF_034236695.1 Oncorhynchus nerka | reverse complement strand
GCTGTCTGGCCACTGTGGAGAGGTTGGAGTCTGTTTGATTGAGTGTGTGCACAGGTGTCTTTTATACAGGTAATGAGTTCAAACAGGTGCCGTTAATACAGGTAATGAGTAGAGAACAGGAAGGCTTCTTAAAGAAAAACTAACAGGTCTGTGAGAGCCGGAATTCTTACTGGTTGGTAGGTGATCAAATACTTATGTCATGCAATAAAATGCTAATTAATTTCTTAAAAATCATACATTGTGATTTTCTGGATTTTTGTTTTAGATTCCGTCTCTCACAGTTTGAAGTGTACCTATGATAAAAATTACAGACCTCTACATGCTTTGTAAGTAGGAAAACCTGCAAAATCGTCAGTGTATCAAATACTTGTTCTCCCCGCTGTATATGGCACTGTCACTGAGTCTACAGTAGATATATATGGCACTGTCACTGAGTCTACAGTAGATATATATGGCACTGTCACTGAGTCTACAGTAGATATATATGGCACTGTCACTGAGTCTACAGTAGATATATATGGCACTGTCACAGAGTCTACAGTAGATATATATGGCACTGTCACTGAGTCTACAGTAGATATATATGGCACTGTCACTGAGTCTACAGTAGATATATATGGCACTGTCACTGAGTCTACAGTAGATATATATGGCACTGTCACTGAGTCTACAGTAGATATATATGACACTGTCACTCTACAGTAGTCTACAGTAGATATATATGGCACTGTCACTGAGTCTACAGTAGATATATATGGCACTGTCACTGAGTCTACAGTAGATATATATGGCACTGTCACTGAGTCTACAGTAGATATATATGGCACTGTCACTGAGTCTACAGTAGATATATATGGCACTGTCACTGAGTCTACAGTAGATATATATGGCACTGTCACTGAGTCTACAGTAGATATATATGACACTGTCACTGAGTCTACAGTAGATATATATGGCACTGTCACTGAGTCTACAGTAGATATATATGGCACTGTCACTGAGTCTACAGTAGATATGTACAGTACGCCCCTACACTCTAACCACTAGGCTACCTGCCGCCCCTACACTCTAACCACTAGACTACCTGCCGCCCCTACACTCTAACCACTAGGCTACCTGCCGCCCCTACACTCTAACCACTAGACTACCTGCCGCCCCTACACTCTAACCACTAGGCTACCTGCCGCCCCTACACTCTAACCACTAGACTACCTGCCGCCCCTACACTCTAACCACTAGACTACCTGCCGCCCCTACACTCTAACCACTAGTCACCCCCTTCTGGGAAGATAGCCCTATTTAGTAACAGACCAAGTCCATATTATGGCAAGAACAGCTCAAATAAGCAAAGAGAAATGACAGTCTATCATTACTTTAAGACATGAAGGTCAGTCAATCCGTAACATTTCAAGAACATTTCGAGTTTCGTTAAGCGCTATGATGAAACTGGTTCTGATGAGGACCGCCACAGGAAAGGAAGAGCCAGAGTTACTTCTGCTGCAGAGGATAAGTTCATTAGAGTTAACTGCACCTCAAATTGCAGACCAAATAAATGCTTCACAGAGATCAAGTAACAGACACATCTCAACATCAACTGTTCAGAGGAGACTGTGTGAATGAGGCCTTCATGGTCGAATTGCTGCAAAGAAACCACGACTAAAGGACACCAATAAGAAGAAGAGACTTGCTTGGGCCAAGAAACACGAACAATGGACATTGGACCGGTGGAAATCTTTCCTTTGGACTAATGAGTCCGCCGTGTCTTTGTGAGATGCAGAGTAGGTGAACGGATGATCTCTGCATGTGTGGTTCCATAGAAACACCCCAGACCCTACAGATCTGACATCAGATGGCAAGGGTCAGAGTTAGGGAAAGGGAGGGGAGCATTTTGGGAACAGCTTGATTGGTTTGCATGACTGAATTCACCGTTTGTTGTCATATCCACATCCACTGAGTCTACAGTAAGTAGTGTTTCTGTGGAGCATCCTCCATGGAGCCAGAGTGTGGTTCACTCAGAGATCAATGTTATGTCCGGAGAGTGTTTGGTTGCATGACTGAATTCACCTGTGACACATACGCATGTTGTCATATCCGATATTGACGGCTAAAACGATGGTAGCGTGAGGGAGAATGATGGCCTGATTATGTCTGGCTGATGCAATGTGATATGTAATTGGCCTACTTTAACCAAACATTAATTCGGCACACCTGATTTAAGCTTTTATCACTCTTATGTAGTAGTAGTATAATTGTATCACCATATACGTAGTAGTAGTATAATTGTATCACTCTATGTAGTAGTAGTATGATTCTATCACTCTTTATGTAGTAGTAGTATGATTCTATTACTCTTTATGTAGTAGTAGTATCATTCTATTACTCTTTACGTAGTAGTAGTATAATTGTATCACTCCATGTAGTAGTAGTATAATTGTATCACTCTATGTAGTAGTAGGATGATTCTATTACTCTTATGTAGTAGTAGTATGATTCTATTACTCTATGTAGTAGTAGTATAATTTTATCACTCTTATGTAGTAGTAGTATGATTCTATTACTCTTTATGTAGTAGTAGTATCATTCTATTACTCTTTACGTAGTAGTAGTATAATTGTATCACTCCATGTAGTAGTAGTATAATTGTATCACTCTATGTAGTAGTAGGATGATTCTATTACTCTTATGTAGTAGTAGTATGATTCTATTACTCCATGTAGTAGTAGTATAATTGTATCACTCTATGTAGTAGTAGTATGATTCTATTACTCTTATGTAGTAGTAGTATGATTCTATTACTCTTATGTAGTAGTAGTATGATTCTATTACTCTTATGTAGTAGTAGTATGATTCTATTACTCTATGTAGTAGTAGTATAATTGTATCACTCTTTATGTAGTAGTAGTATGATTCTATTACTCTTATGTAGTAGTAGTATGATTCTATTACTCTATGTAGTAGTAGTATGATTCTATTACTCTTTATGAATCATAAAACACGGGACGAGATGTTAAAAACTGTCCATTGTGCCAATAGATGGAATGCACTCACATGAGATTTGCCGTGATGTTGACAGAGTGGCATGGGAGGTTTATTTCTTAGACTGGGGTAAGATGTCAATTTTGGGACACATCCTCAGTAGTGTGCCTTCGAATCAGTGGGTGTTTCGGCCTTTAATCACTAAACACCCTCATCAAAGGTGGCCAGCTAAAGGGTAATCAAGCCTTAGCTTGTGTCCCATGCCCAATTAAGATGTCCCACGGGACTATGCAAGGCAGGGGCGTCCTCTTCCCTGAGCCAGCCATACAGCTGACCGCATACCTCATATGCCCTCCTCAAGTTGGAGGGATCTGAATTGGGTTCTCAGGTGGGGGTGGGGGGTCATGAAGTTATAGCCCAGCAAGGGTCCTTCCGTTTGATCCAGATCCACTGGCTGCCTCTTTCAGCTGCTTGAGAAACTGCTCTGACGGTCTGCCGCAGAGCCTGTCCATGGATTCCAAGTTCTTTCAGAAACCTGATGATGGAAGAAGCCACGAATCCTCTGCATCCCACTTCAACTGGCCAGACCTTTGCATTCCAGCCACGCTGAGTTGCGTCTGCTGCCAACTCTGTGTAACGAAGTTTCTTACGCTCGTAGGCCTCTTCAACAGAGTAGTATAATTAGTATAATTGTATCACTCTATGTAGTAGTAGTATGATTCTATTACTCTTTATGTAGTAGTAGTATAATTCTATTACTCTTTACGTAGTAGTAGTATAATTCTATTACTCTTCACGTAGCAGTAGTATCATTTTATCACTCTTATGTAGTAGTAGTATGATTCTATTACTCTTTATGTAGTAGTAGTATGATTCTAGTACTCTATGTAGTAGTAGTATAATTGTATCACTCTATGTAGTAGTAGTATGATTATATTACTCTTTATGTAGTAGTAGTACATTTGTATCACTCTTTATGTAGTAGTAGTATGATTCTATTACTCTTTATGTAGTAGTAGTATGATTCTATTACTCTTTACGTAGCAGTAGTATAATTGTATCACCATTTACGTAGTAGTAGTATACTTGTATCACTCTTTATGTAGTAGTAGTATAATTGTATCACCATTTACGTAGTAGTAGTATACTTGTATCACTCTTTATGTAGTAGTAGTATATTTGTATCACCATTTATGTAGTAGTAGTATGATTCTATTACTCTTTACGTAGTAGTAGTAGGATATTATCACCCTTTACGTAGTAGTAGTAGGATATTATCACCATTTACGTAGTATGATTTTGCTTACAAATCTATGTGGTGCTCAATCAATGAATCAAATGTATTTTTTAAAGCACTTTTTCCATCAGCAGTTGTCACACAGTCCTTTACAGATACCCAGCCTAAACCCCCAAAGAGCAAGCATTACAGATACCCAGCCTAAACCCCCAAAGAGCAAGCATTACAGATACCCAGCCTAAACCCCCAAAGAGCAAGCATTACAGATACCCAGCCTAAACCCCCAAAGAGCAAGCATTACAGATACCCAGCCTAAACCCCCAAAGAGCAAGCATTACAGATACCCAGCCTAAACCCCCAAAGAGCAAGCATTACAGATACCCAGCCTAAACCCCCAAAGAGCAAGCATAGCAGATACCCAGCCTAAACCCCCAGCCTAAACCCCCAAAGAGCAAGCATAGCAGATACCCAGCCTAAACCCCCAAAGAGCAAGCATAGCAGATACCCAGCCTAAACCCCCAAAGAGCAAGCATAGCAGATACCCAGCCTAAACCCCCAAAGAGCAAGCATAGCAGATACCCAGCCTAAACCCCCAAAGAGCAAGCATTGCAGATACCCAGCCTAAACCCCCAAAGAGCAAGCATTACAGATACCCAGCCTAAACCCCCAAAGAGCAAGCATAGCAGATACCTAGCCTAAACCCCCAAAGAGCAAGCATTGCAGATACAGATGCACAGTGGCTTTATGAATGCTCCATGAGGCATTTATGAATGTTCTATGAAGCCTTTATGAATGCTCTATAACACCTTTATGAATGTTCTATGAAGCCTTTATGAATGCTCTATAACACCTTTATGAATGCTCCATGAGGCATTTATGAATGTTCTATGAAGCCTTTATGAATGCTCTATGAAGCCTTTATGAATGCTCTATGAAGCCTGTACAGCTTGTTGCTTGTTTAAAGTGTGACCTACTGTACATAATATATTTATACAGTTAAACAGTATAGCTTAGATCATTAAACTCCTCTAGAGGTCATTCAGTTAAACAGTATAGCAGCTTAGATCATTAAACTCCTCTAGAGGTCATTCAGTTAAACAGTATAGCAGCTTAGATCATTAAACTCCTCTAGAGGTCATTCCTCTAGAGGTCATTCAGTTAAACAGTATAGCAGCTTAGATCATTAAACTCCTCTAGAGGTCATTCCTCTAGAGGTCTCCTCTAGAGGTCATTCAGTTAAACAGTATAGCAGTTTAGATCATTAAACTCCTCTAGAGGTCATTCAGTTGAACTGTATAGCAGCTTAGATCATTAAACTCCTCTAGAGGTCATTCAGTTGAACTGTAGCAGTATCAAATTAAATCAAAATGAAATGCTTAAATATATTTACTAAATAAACTAAAGTAAATGTATATATATTTAAACGAACACAATAAAATAACAATAATGAGGCTATATACAGGGGGTACCGGTACTGTACATAGTCCATCGGTAAATAGCCATTTTACCTACCTCATCCCCATACTGTTTTTATTTATTTACCTTTCTGCTCTTTTGCACACCAGTATCTCTACCTGCACACATACATCTGATCATGTATCACTCCAGTGTTAATCTTGCTAAATTGTAATTATTCGCCTACCTCCTCATGCCTTTTGCACACAATGTAGATAGACTCTTTCTTTTTTTTTCTACTGTGTTATTGACTTGTTTATTGTTTACTCCATGTGTAACTCTGTGTTGTCTGTTCACACTGCTATGCTTTATCTTGGCCAGGTCGCAGTTGTAAATGAGAACTTGTTCAGCCTACCTGTTAAATAAAGGTGAAATAAAATAAAACTGAGTCAATGTGTGGGGGTAGAGGTTAGTCGAGGTCATTTGTACATGTAGGTAGGGGTAAAGTGACTGTGCATAGATAATAAACAGCAAATAGCAGCAGTGTAAAAACAAAGGGGGGAGGGGTCTGTCAATACAAATAGCCCAGGTGGCCATTTGATGAATTGTTCAGCAGTCTTATGGCTTGGGGGTAGAAGCTGTTCAGGAACCTTTTGGACCCAGACTAGGGTTAGTTTTAGTGTTAAAGAGGGGTCTGGGTAGCCATTTGATTAGCTGTTCAGCAGTCTTATGGCCTGGGGGTAGAAGCTGGAACCTTTTGGACCCAGACTTGGTGCTTCGGTACCGCTTGTCATGTGGTAGCAGAGAGAACAGTCTATGACTTGGGTGACTGGAATTGTTTTGGCCTTCCTCTGACACCACCTGGTATAGAGGTCCTGGACGGCAGGGAGCTCAGCCCCAGTGATGTACAGGGCCGTGCGCACAACCCTCTGTAGAGCCTTACGGTCATATGTGGAGCAGTTGCCATACCAGGCTGTGATGCAACTGGTCAAGATACTCTCGATGGTGCAGCTGTAGAACGTTTTGAAGATCTGGGGACCCATGCCAAATCTTTTTAGTCTCCCGAGAGGGAAAAGGCATTGTTGTGCCCTCTTCACAACTTTCTTGGTGTGTTTGGACCATGATAGTTTTTTGGTGATGTGGACACCAAGGAACTTGAAACTCTCGACCCGCTCCACTAGAGCCCCGTCGATGTGAATGGGGCCTGTTCAGCCCTCCTTTTCCTGTAGTCCACGATCATCTCCTTTGTCTTGATCACGTTGAGGAGAGATTGTTGTCCTGGCACCACACTGCCAGGGCTCTGACCTCCTTTCCTACAGGCTGTTTCATTGCTGTCGGTGATCAGGCTTTTGTGTCATCAGCAAACTTAATGATGGTGTTGGAGTCTTGCTTGGCCACGCAGTTGTGGGTGAACAGGGAGTACAGGAGGGGACTGAGCACCCACCCCTGAGGGGCCCCCGTGTTGAGGATCAGCGTGGCAGATGTGTTGTTACCTACTCTCACCACCTGGGGGCGGCCCGTCAGGAAGTCCAGGATCCAGTTGCAGAGGGAGGTGTTTAGTCCCAGGGTCCTTAGCTTAGTGATAAGCTTCGTGGGCGCTATTGTGTTGAACGCTGAGCTGTAGTCAATGAACAGCATTTTCACATCTGTGTTCCTTTTGTCCCGGTGGGAAAGGGAAGTGTGGAGTGCCGTTGAGATTGTGTCATCTGTGGATCTGTTGGAGCGGTATGCAAATTGGAGTGGGTCTAGGGTTTCCGGCACGATGCTGTTGATGTGAGCCAGGCTTTAGCCAGGTTATCCAAACTAACAGAACAGGACAGTGAACAGAATAGCAGACCGTTCTACATCAGGAGCGACAGATCAATAGCTCATAGTTGTTCCTTCATGGCCATCGTCGTGAGTGCTACGGGGCGGTAGTCATTTAGACAGGTTATCCAGACTAACAGAAGAGCAGACAGTTCTACATCAGGAGTGAGTGCTACGGGGCGGTAGTCATTTAGACAGGTTATCCAGACTAACAGAAGAGCAGACAGTTCTACATCAGGAGCGACAGATCAATAGCTCATAGTTGTTCCTTCATGGCCACCGTCGTGAGTGCTACGGGGCGGTAGTCATTTAACCAGGTTATCCAGACTAACAGAAGAACAGACAGTTCTACATCAGGAGTGAGTGCTACGGGGCGGTAGTCATTTAGACAGGTTATCCAGACTAACAGAAGAGCAGACAGTTCTACATCAGGAGTGAGTGCTACGGGGCGGTAGTCATTTAGACAGGTTATCCAGACTAACAGAAGAACAGACAGTTCTACATCAGGAGTGAGTGCTACGGGGCGGTAGTCATTTAGACAGGTTATCCAGACTAACAGAAGAGCAGACAGTTCTACATCACGTCGTGAGTGCTACGGGGCGGTAGTCATTTAGACAGGTTATCCAGACTAACAGAAGAGCAGACAGTTCTACATCACGTCGTGAGTGCTACGGGGCGGTAGTCATTTAGACAGGTTATCCAGACTAACAGAAGAGCAGACAGTTCTACATCATGTCGTGAGTGCTACGGGGCGGTAGTCATTTAGACAGGTTATCCAGACTAACAGAAGAGCAGACAGTTCTACATCAGAAGTGACAGATCAATAACTCATTATCTACTGTAGCCGTAGCCTATGGACAAGACATACATTCTACCCTGTTCCCTATATAGTGGACTACTTTTGACCGAGGCCCATTGTCCTAAATGGTAGCCAATGGGTCCTGGTCGAAAGTAGTACACTTGATTGGGAATAGGGTGTCATTTGTGACGCAGACTATGTTTGATCTGTGAGAAGAACAGGGTCATAAATGATAGGCCTGTCTCTGTTGATAGACAGACCTATCTCAACCATGTTGACGGGTGCCTTTAGTGTGTTCCAAAAGTATGTGGAAATAGAAATAGTTGTTTCCATTTGTTTCCATAGATATATATGTTTCCATAGAAATAGTTGTTTCCATAGAAATAGTTGTTTCCATAGAAATAGATGTTTCCATAGATATAGTTGTTTCCATAGAAATAGATGTTTCCATAGATATAGATGTTTCCATAGAAATAGTTGTTTCCATAGAAATAGTTGTTTCCATAGAAATAGATGTTTCCATAGATATAGATGTTTCCATAGAAATAGTTGTTTCCATAGAAATAGTTGTTTCCATAGAAATAGATGTTTCCATTTGTTTCCATAGATATAGATGTTTCCATAGAAATAGTTGTTTCCATAGAAATAGTTGTTTCCATAGAAATAGATGTTTCCATAGATATAGATGTTTCCATAGAAATAGTTGTTTCCATAGAAATAGTTGTTTCCATAGAAATAGATGTTTCCATTTGTTTCCATAGATATAGATGTTTCCATAGAAATAGTTGTTTCCATAGAAATAGATGTTTCCATTTGTTTCCATAGATATAGATGTTTCCATAGAAATAGTTGTTTCCATAGAAATAGTTGTTTCCATAGAAATAGATGTTTCCATTTGTTTCCATAGATATAGATGTTTCCATAGAAATAGTTGTTTCCATTTGTTTCCATAGAAATAGATGTTTCCATAGAAATAGTTGTTTCCATAGAAATAGATGTTTCCATTTGTTTCCATAGATATAGATGTTTCCCTTTGTTTCCGTAGAAATAGATGTTTCCATAGAAGTAGTTGTTTCCATAGAAATAGATGTTTCCATGGAAGTAGATGTTTCCATTTGTTTCCATACAAATAGATGTTTCCATTAGTCTACAAAATTATATCTAGAATCGGCTTCCTATTTCGCAACAAAGCCTCCTTCACTCATACTGCCAAACATGCCCTCGTAAAACTGACCATCCTACCGATCCTCGACTTCGGCGATGTCATTTACAGAATAGCCTCCAACACTCTACTCAGCTAATTGGATGCAGTCTATCACAGTGCCATCCATTTTGTCACCAAAGCCCCATATACTACCCACCATTGCGACCTGTACGCTCTCGTTGGCTGGTCCTCACTACATATTCGTCGCCAAACCCACTGGCTCCAGGTCATCTATAAGTCTTTGCTAGGTAAAGGACCGCCTTATCTCAGCTCACTGGTCACCATAGCAGCACCCACACGTAGCACGCGCTCCAGCAGGTATGTTTCACTGGTCACCATAGCAACACCCAAACAGAGCACGCGTTCCAGCAGGTATATCTCACTGGTCACCGCCAAAGCCAATTCCTCTTTGGCCGCCTTTCCTTCCAGTTCTCTGCTGCCAATGACTGGAACAAATTGCAAAAATCACTGAAGCTGGAGACTCATATCTCCCTCACTAACTTTAAGCATCAGCTGTCAGAGCAGCTTACAGATCATTGCACCTGTACATAGCCCATCTGTAAATAGCCCATCCAACTACCTCATCCCCATATTGTTATTTATTTATTTTCTCTCCTTTGCACCCCAGTATCTCTACTTGCACATTCATCTTCTGCACATCCGTCACTCCAGTGTTTAATTGCTAAATTGTAATTATTTAGCCATTACGGCCTATTTATTGCCTTACCTCCCTAATCTTACCTTATTTGCACACACTATATATAGACTTTTCTATTGTGTTATTGACTTGTTCATTCCATGTGTAACTCTGTGTTGTTGTTTGTGTCGCACTGCTTTACTTTATCTTGGCCACAGTTGTAAATGAGAACTCTCAACTGGCCTATCTGTTTAAATAAAGGTGAAATACATACACAATAAAATGTCGTCTTGTCGTCTTAGATTCCAAACATGATGTCTGGTCCATGTGAACACGTCCACATCGTCTAGATAGTCCAACTCCTGCTACGGCTCTATTTCTCTTACATTTCAAACCTGTTGCCTGTAGACATCTGATATCTCCACAGTTTGGTTAGAGATGAGATTCGTCTGCTGTATATGGTGCTCAGTGTTCACATGTCTCTATATAAAGTTACACTTCATGGCCTGACTGTTTTGGAGGCCAAAATATATGATAACAGTTTTTTCCCGACCACTTAACTTTATCTGGAAAAAACTCCTGGCCCTGGGAAAAATTCATGGTCTGGCCCATCAGCCTGACCAATCATTCTGCCTGTACAGCAAGGTGACACATTTAAATCAAACGAAACAGCACCACCGTCTGGTTGTAGCAGGTATTACACAACGGAAATCGGTTTGTTGTCTTCCTGTTTCTAGATGTGTGCGGCGGTATGAAGTTGATCGCATGCTATTGCACGGTCTATGGACAGTAACGGTTTATCTACATTGTGTCATGTCATGATTATGCCCGCGGTAAATCACGGATCACTACATCGACATGGTATTACATTGTTACAAAAATAAACGGACTTGCCTGTGGTTGGTGCTACAGTTCAAAGGCAACCAACTCACGAGGTAACGTTACTGTACAGTAGTGCAACAACTTGAAATGACTGTCTGACATTCGCTCACATATTGAGTGACAGGATGCTGAGAACACTTTTAACAGCTGTCCGCGGTCCTGCGGTCTGCGTGGGTCGGTGTTTCAGCAGTGAAGTGAGTGGTGCAGTTTCCACGTTAGCCGGTTTCTCCTCTCCACCGTTCTCAACGGAGGCTTCACTCTATGTTCACGTGAGTATTAGTAGACCACTAACGTTATATTCAACCAGTTTATCTCTTTCTTCCATTCTGCCTCCCTCTTTCTGCTATCTATCCTTCTCGCAAAAGGCAATGAATGAATGAATGAGATCCGATTTCAACTAACACTTTGTCAGTCAGTCACACACACACACAGTGGCCATACTGTCTGAGGGGATGCACCTACTGCAGAGGAGGCTGGTGGGAGGTGCTATAGGAAGATGGGCTCATTATTATGGCTGTAATGGATTCCAGGCTGTATCACAACCGGCCGTGATTAGGAGTCCCATAGGACGGTGCACAACTGGCCCAGCGTCGTCTGGGTTTGGCCGGTGTAGGCCGTCGTTGTAAATAAGAATTTGTTTATTAACTGACTTGCCTAGTTAAATAAATGTTCAATGTAAAACAAATGGAATGGTGCCAAACACATGGGAACAACGTATTTGAATCAGTTCCATTGAGTCTCCAGCCTTTACAATGAGCCTGTCCTCCTATAGCTCCTCCCACCAGCCTCCTCTGTCTACTGGAACAACAAGTACAACCCTGACACTAACCCTGATCCTCTCCTGTTCACAGTAGCCTTACTGTCTGAAGAGATGCTCCTACTGTAACTTCAACAAGTACAACCCTGACACTAACCCTGATCCTCTCCTGTTCACAGTGGCCTTACTGTCTGAAGAGATGCTCCTACTGTAACTTCAACAAGTACAACCCTGATACTAACCCTGATCCTCTCCTGTTCACAGTGGCCTTACTGTCTGAAGAGATGCTCCTACTGTAACAACAAGTACAACCCTGACACTAACCCTGATCCTCTCCTGTTCACAGTGGCCTTACTGTCTGAAGAGATGCTCCTACTGGAACAACAAGTACAACCCTGACACTAACCCAGATCCTCTCCTGTTCATAGTGGCCTTACTGTCTGAAGAGATGCTCCTACTGGAACAACAAGTACAACCCTGACACTAACCCTGATCCTCTCCTGTTCACAGTGGCCTTACTGTCTGAAGAGATGCTCCTACTGGAACAACAAGTACAACCCTGATCCTAACCCTGATCCTCTCCTGTTCACAGTGGCCTTACTGTCTGAAGAGATGCTCCTACTGTAACTTCAACAAGTACAACCCTGACACTAACCCTGATCCTCTCCTGTTCACAGTGGCCTTACTGTCTGAAGAGATGCTCCTACTGTAACAACAAGTACAACCCTGACACTAACCCTGATCCTCTCCTGTTCACAGTGGCCTTACTGTCTGAAGAGATGCTCCTACTGTAACTTCAACAAGTACATTCCTCGCTCTGACAACCAGGATGTCATGTTGGAGTGTCTCCAGCGGGAGACGGAGACCTTACTAAAGCTCAGCCAGGTGTCCCGGTAGGTTTACCGTCTAAATTCAACCCTCCTCTGTGGGTCATCGCCTTTAGCTTTAGCGTCTCCATGGGAACATCTGAAATGGCACACTATTCCCTAAACAGTGCACTATTTCCAGAGTGCCTGAGGCTGACTATGGAGGGAACATTTTCAGACTGCTCCTCCACCTCCTGGAGTTCAACTCCAAACACAATAGTCTGAGCATTTTTCTTCTTTCTTTTTTAATGTCTCTCTCCATGTCTCACTCTCTGTCTCTCTCTCTCTCCGTGTCTCACTCTCTGTCTCTTTCTCTCTCCGTGTCTCACTCTCTGTCTCTTTCTCTCTCTCTCTCTCTCTCCATGTCTCTCTCTCTCTCCATGTCTCTCTCTCTCCATGTCTCTCTCTCTCTCTCTCTCTCTCTCCATGTCTCTCTCCCTCTGTCGCTCTCTCGCTCTCTCTCTCTCTCTCTCTCTCTCTCTCTCTCTCTCTCTCGCTCTCTCTCTCTCTCTCGCTCTCTCTCTCTCTCTCTCTCGCTCTCTCTCGCTCTCTCTCTCTCGCTCTCTCTCTCTCTCTCTCTCTCTCTCTCTCTCTCGCTCTCTCTCTCGCTCTCTCTCTCTCTCGCTCTCTCTCTCTCTCTCTCTCTCTCTCTCTCTCTCTCTCGCTCTGTCTCTCTCTCTCGCTCTGTCTCTCTCTCTCATCTTCAGGATCACCTCTGTGTTTTTTGGAGGCGGGACTCCCAGCCTGGCCCGCCCCTCCACTATCGCTGCGGTCCTAGAGACGGTTGCCAGGCACGCTGGACTATCAGAGAAGGTGGAGGTCACTCTGGAGGTCAACCCCACCCCCGTAGGAAGCTCTAAGTTGGAGGACTTCCTCCATGCTGGCGTCAACCGTTTTTCCATCGGGGTGCAGGTGAGATTAAGGCTGGTGTTCAGTCAGTTGCACACAGTAGATTTCCAGAAAGCGTTCTCAAGAGAAGTAGAACGTCCTACTACTGTACATCCTCCTGGGCTATAAGAGTAATGGGAACGGTTAGGTGGAGACTAGCAACCCTTTCCCTTAAAATCTTCTCTGCTACGGAAACTGAAACAACAGAAAACATTATTACTGGTGGAAAGGGAGGAAGGAGAGGAGGAGTCCCTGGAGGATAAGAGTGTGATGCAACACAGGCAGTCACTGATCACTAGCTCTGTTCTGAACAGGCAGTCACTGATCACTAGCTTTGTTCTGAACAGGCAGTCACTGATCACTAGCTATGTTCTGAACAGTCAGTCACTGATCACTAGCTTTGTTCTGAACAGGCAGTCACTGATCACTAGCTTTGTTCTGAACAGTCAGTCACTGATCACTAGCTATGTTCTGAACAGTCAGTCACTGATCACTAGCTTTGTTCTGAACAGTCAGTCACTGATCACTAGCTTTGTTCTGAACAGGCAGTCACTGATCACTAGCTTTGTTCTGAACAGGCAGTCACTGATCACTAGCTTTGTTCTGAACAGGCAGTCACTGATCACTAGCGTTGTTCTGAGAATCAATTGTCCTTTTCCTATGTGGAGCTGGTCGGGGAGCAGGTCAGGGAGCAGGTCAGGGAGCAGGTCAGGGAGCAGGTCGGGGAGCAGGTCGGGGAGCAGGTCAGGGAGCAGGTCGGGGAGCAGGTCGGGGAGCAGGTCGGGGAGCAGGTCGGGGAGCAGGTCGGGGAGCTGGTCGGGGAGCTGGTCGGGGAGCTGGTCGGGGAGCTGGTCGGGGAGCTGGTTGGGGAGCAGGTCGGGGAGCAGGTCGGGAGCTGGTCGGGGAGCTGGTTGGGGAGCAGGTCGGGAGCTGGTCGGGGGAGCAGGTCGGGGAGCTGGTCGGGAGCTGGACAGGGGGCTGGTCGGGGAGCTGGTCGGGGAGCAGGGCAGGGGGCTGGTCGGGGAGCTGGTTGGGGAGCAGGTCGGGGGGCTGGTTGGGGAGCTGGTCGGGGAGCTGGTCGGGGAGCTGGTCGGGGAGCTGGACAGGGGGCTGGTCGGGGAGCTGGTCGGGGAGCAGGACAGGGGGCTGGTCGGGGAGCTGGTTGGGGAGCAGGTCAGGGGGCTGGTCGGGGAGCTGAAGGAGACACTAACATGTCTCATATGTCTGCTTCTTTTCAAACAGTCTCTCCGGGACGACGACCTGAAGGTTCTGGGGAGAGACCATAACTCCCAGCATGCTTTGCAGACCGTAGCGGAGGCTCGGAGGCTCTGCCCGGGGAGGGTGTCTGTCGACGTCATGTTCGGACGCCCTGGTCAGAGCGTTGCATCCTGGGAGTTGGAGTTGGATGAGCTGCTGTCGGTGTGTGATGACCATGTCTCCCTGTACCAGCTGACCCTGGAGAGAGGCATGTCTTTTCTTTCTAACACTGATAGTTTTTGTGCGCGTTATTTAGACGTTGGGATAGGTACAGATGAGATGGATGAGATGGAGGAGAGGACTACAGGAGAGACAGTAGCAGGAACACCACCACTACACCACCCCCAGCAGACTGAATTGACAGGAACAGATGAGATGGAGGAGATGGAGGAGAGGACTACAGGAGAGACAGTAGCAGGAACACCACCACTACACCACCCCAAGCAGACTGAATTGACAGGAACAGAGGAGATGGAGGAGAGGACTACAGGAGAGACAGTAGCAGGAACACCACCACTACACCACCCCCAGCAGACTGAATTGACAGGAACAGATTAGATGGAGGAGATGGAGGAGAGGACTACAGGAGAGACAGTAGCAGGAACACCACCACTACACCACCCCAAGCAGACTGAATTGACAGGAACAGAGGAGATGGAGGAGAGGACTACAGGAGAGACAGTAGCAGGAACACCACCACTACACCACCCCAAGCAGACTGAATTGACAGGTACAGAGGAGATGGAGGAGAGGACTACAGGAGAGACAGTAGCAGGAACACCACCACTACACCACCCCCAGCAGACTGAATTGACAGGAACAGATTAGATGGAGGAGATGGAGGAGAGGACTACAGGAGAGACAGTAGCAGGAACACCACCACTACACCACCCCCCAGCAGACTGAATTGACAGGTACAGAGGAGATGGAGGAGAGGACTACAGGAGAGACAGTAGCAGGAACACCACCACTACACCACCCCAAGCAGACTGAATTGACAGGAACAGATTAGATGGAGATGGAGGAGAGGACTACAGGAGAGACAGTAGCAGGAACACCACCACTACACCACCCCAAGCAGACTGAATTGACAGGAACAGATGAGATGGAGGAGATGGAGGAGAGGACTACAGGAGAGACAGTAGCAGGAACACCACCACTACACCACCCCCCAGCAGACTGAATTGACAGGAACAGATTAGATGGAGGAGATGGAGGAGAGGACTACAGGAGAGACAGTAGCAGGAACACCACCACTACACCACCCCAAGCAGACTGAATTGACAGGAACAGATTAGATGGAGGAGATGGAGGAGAGGACTACAGGAGAGACAGTTAGAGACTGGAGGAGATTAGGGAGGAGATGGAGGAGAGGACTACAGGAAGACAGTAGCAGGAACACCACCACTACACCACCCCAAGAGAGACAGTAGCAGGAACACCACCACTACACCACCCCCAGCAGACTGAATTGACAGGAACAGATGAGATGGAGGAGATGGAGGAGAGGACTACAGGAGAGACAGTAGCAGGAACACCACCACTACACCACCCCAAGCAGACTGAATTGACAGGAACAGATTAGATGGAGGAGATGGAGGAGAGGACTACAGGAGAGACAGTAGCAGGAACACCACCACTACACCACCCCAAGCAGACTGAATTGACAGACATTTTGAAGGTTTTAGTTGCAGTGACTGTGATATGTGGTTGTTTTGACTTACTGTAGTTGAATTAGTAGCTGTAGTGATTGACAGGTAATAGGTCTCCAAATGAATATATGACCTGACTGGAAGTCACTCTGGATCAGAGATTCTGCTGCTAAATGACTCCAATGTTAACACGTCAACTGCAGGCACACAGCTCTTCAGACAGGTCCAGAAAGGCCAACTGAGCGTGCCCAGTGATGACATCACAGCTGTCATGTATGACTCTGCCAGGACGATTCTTCAGAAGAGAGGCTATCTGCAGTACGAGGTGTCCAACTTTGCCAGAAATGTAAGTTCTACTCTCTTTCTCTATGTGTGGGTGTGTGTCCTTGTGTCTGTCCGACCACTGTGCTATAGTAGAAATACATTTAGTAGAAACCCCTGCAGTAGAAATACATTGAGTAGAAAACCCTGCAGTAGAAATACATTTAGTAGAATACATTTAGTAGAAACCCCTTCAGTAGAAATATATTTAATAGAAAACCCTGCAGTAGAAATACATTTAGTAGAAAACCCTGCTGTAGAAATACATTGAGTAGAAAACCCTGCAGTAGAAATACATTGAGTGGAAAACCCTGCAGTAGAAATACATTTAGTAGAATACATTTAGTAGAAACCCCTTCAGTAGAAATATATTTAATAGAAAACCCTGCAGTAGAAATACATTTAATAGAAAACCCTGCTGTAGAAATACATTGAGTAGAAAACCCTGCTGTAGGAATACATTGAGTAGAAAACCCTGCTGTAGAAATACATTGAGTGGAAAACCCTGCTGTAGAAATACATTTAGTAGAAAACCCTGCTGTAGGAATACATTGAGTAGAAAACCCTGCAGTAGGAATACATTGAGTAGAAAACCCTGCAGTAGAAATACATTGAGTAGAAAACCCTGCTGTAGAAACACCAGGCTATTCTCTGTGCTGTATTGGTTGTCATATCTATTGAATATGAATATTACCTGCTACAGTCAACGCACATCTGTAATATACATTGTGTATTTTCTGTCTGTTTTGAAGGGTGCCATCAGCCAACACAATATGAGCTACTGGAAGGCCAGTCAGTACCTTGGAGTGGGCCCAGGTGAGTTAATAGTGCTTTATGAATGCTCTATAGCACCTTTATGAATGCTCTATAAAGACTTTATGACTGCTCTATAAAGACTATATGAATGCTCTATAACACCTTTATGAATGCTCTATAAAGACTTTATGAATGCTCTATAAAGACTTTATGAATGCTCTATAAAGACTTTATGAATGCTCTATAACACCGTAATGAATGCTCTATAAAGACTTTATGAATGCTCTATAAAGACTTTATGAATGCTCTATAAAGACTTTATGAATGCTCTATAAAGACTTTATGAATGCTCTATAACACCGTAATGAATGCTCTATAAAGACTTTATGAATGCTCTATAACACCTTTATGAATGCTCTATAAAGACTTTATGAATGCTCTATAAATACTGTAATGAATGCTCTATAAATACTGTAATGAATGCTCTAAAAGACTGTAATGAATGCTCTATAAAGACTTTATGAATGCTCTATAAAGACTTTATGAATGCTCTATAACACTGTAATGAATGCTCTAAAACACTGTAATGAATGCTCTATAAAGACTTTATGAATGCTCTATAACACTGTAATGAATGCTCTATAACATCGTAATGAATGCTCTATAAAGACTTTATGAATACTCTAAAACACTGTAATTAATGCTCTATAAAGACTTTATGAATGCTCTATAACACTGTAATGAATGCTCTATAACATCGTAATGAATGCTCTATAAAGACTTTATCTGTGGTTGTTTATTTGAAGTGGGACTCTTCTGTCTGCCAGGTGCCCACGGTCGCTTCGTCCCCCGTGGAGAGGGGGATGTGTGTCGAGAGGCCCGTACCCAGACTCTGGAGCCTGATGTCTGGTTGAGAGAGGTGCAGCAGAGGAGTCACGGGACCCGACGCAGGATACCCCTCACCCACCTGGGACTGTGAGTCCACTTCTTTCCGCTTCAGGCTGTTTACCTGCAGAGTTCACACCGTGCTGCTCATTAAAGGGATAATCCACTTCAGAATAAAACTCCTGTCAATTTGTTAATAATCTATGATCTCTGAGTGGGTAAGATAACTATTTTCACCATTGATTTGACTTCTAAGTGGTCTGTGCAAACAGAAAATCGTGTCGTGCCACGTCATCGCGATAAGGTTCTCGTCACTGTCGATAGGGGAAAAACAAACCTATCAAATTTCAGTAAGTGCACTCCACATATCAGCCAATAGAAGGTATGGACAGACGGGTTGACTGTGAGTCAGCTGATCTACTGTCTGCTCTTTAGACTGAGTCAGCTGATCTACTGTCTGCTCTTTAGACTGAGTCAGCTGATCTACTGTCTGCTCTTTAGACTGAGTCAGCTGATCTACTGTCTGCTCTTTAGACTGAGTCAGCTGATCTACTGTCTGCTCTTTAGACTGAGTCAGCTGATCTACTGTCTGCTGAGTCAGCTGATCTTTCTGCTCTTTAGACTGAGTCAGCTGATGCTCTTTAGACTGAGTCAGCTGATCTACTGTCTGCTCTTTAGACTCAGCTTTAGTCTGCTCTTTAGACTGAGTCAGCTGATCTACTGTCTGCTCTTTAGACTGAGTCAGCTGATCTACTGTCTGCTCTTTAGACTGAGTCAGCTGATCTACTGTCTGCTCTTTAGACTGTGAGTCAGCTGATCTACTGTCTGCTCTTTAGACTGTGAGTCAGCTGATCTACTGTCTGCTCTTTAGACTGAGTCAGCTGATCTACTGTCTGCTCTTTAGACTGTGAGTCAGCTGATCTACTGTCTGCTCTTTAGACTGAGTCAGCTGATCTACTGTCTGCTCTTTAGACTGAGTCAGCTGATCTACTGTCTGCTCTTTCTTTAGACTGTGAGTCAGCTGATCTACTGTCTGCTCTTTGCTCTTTAGAGACTGTGAGTCAGCTGATCTACTGTCTGCTCTTTAGACTGTGAGTCAGCTGATCTACTGTCTGCTCTTTAGACTGTGAGTCAGCTGATCTACTGTCTGCTCTTTAGACTGTGAGTCAGCTGATCAGTCTGCTCTTTAGATCAGCTGATCTACTGTCTGCTCTTTAGACTGTCTGCTCTTTAGAGTCAGCTGATCTACTGTCTGCTCTTTAGACTGTGAGTCAGCTGATCTACTGTCTGCTCTTTAGACTGTCAGTCAGCTGATCTACTGTCTGCTCTTTAGACTGAGTCAGCTGATCTACTGTCTGCTCTTTAGACTGTGAGTCAGCTGATCTACTGTCTGCTGACTGAGTCAGCTGATCTCTTCTGCTCTTTAGACTGAGTCAGACTGTGAGACTGAGTCAGCTGATCTACTGTCTGCTCTTTAGACTGAGTCAGCTGATCTACTGTCTGCTCTTTAGACTGAGTCAGCTGATCTACTGTCTGCTCTTTAGACTGAGTCAGCTGATCTACTGTCTGCTCTTTAGACTGAGTCAGCTGATCTACTGTCTGCTCTTTAGACTGAGTCAGCTGAGTCTGCTCTTTAGACTGAGTCAGCTGATCTACTGTCTGCTCTTTAGACTGTGAGTCAGCTGATCTACTGTCTGCTCTTTAGACTGTGAGTCAGCTGATCTACTGCTCTTTAGACTGTCAGAGTCAGCTGATCAGCTGATCTACTGTCTGCTCTTTAGACTGTGAGTCAGCTGATCTACTGTCTGCTCTTTAGACTGTGAGTCAGCTGATCTACTGTCTGCTCTTTGACTGAGAGCTGATCTACTGTCAGCTGAGTCTGACTGTCTGCTCTTTAGACTGTGAGTCAGCTGATCTACTGTCTGCTCTTTAGACTGAGTCAGCTGATCTACTGTCTGCTCTTTAGACTGTGAGTCAGCTGATCTACTGTCTGCTCTTTAGACTGAGTCAGCTGATCTACTGTCTGCTCTTTAGACTGAGTCAGCTGATCTACTGTCTGCTCTTTAGACTGTGAGTCAGCTGATCTACTGTCTGCTCTTTAGACTGTGAGTCAGCTGATCTAGACTGTGAGTCAGCTGATCTACTGTCTGCTCTTTAGACTGTGAGTCAGCTGATCTACTGTCTGCTCTTTAGACTGAGTCAGCTGATCTACTGTCTGCTCTTTAGACTCAGCTGATCTACTGTCTGCTCTTTAGACTGATCTACTGTCTGCTCTTTAGTCAGCTGATCTACTGTCTGCTCTTTAGACTGTGAGTCAGCTGATCTACTGTCTGCTCTTTAGACTGAGTCAGCTGATCTACTGTCTGCTCTTTAGACTGTGAGTCAGCTGATCTACTGTCTGCTCTTTAGACTGAGTCAGCTGATCTACTGTCTGCTCTTTAGACTGAGTCAGCTGATCTACTGTCTGCTCTTTGAGTCAGCTGATCTACTGTCTGTCTTTAGACTGAGTCAGCTGATCTTGTCTGCTCTTTAGACTGTGAGTCAGTCTGCTGATCTGACTGTCTGCTCTTTAGACTGAGTCAGCTGATCTACTGTCTGCTCTTTAGAGTCAGCTGATCTGTCTGCTCTTTAGACTGAGTCAGCTGATCTACTGTCTGCTCTTTAGACTGTGAGTCAGCTGATCTACTGTCTGCTCTTTAGACTGTGAGTCAGCTGATCTACTGTCTGCTCTTTAGACTGTGAGTCAGCTGATCTACTGTCTGCTCTTTAGACTGTGAGTCAGCTGATCTGATCTGTCTGCTCTTTAGACTGAGTCAGCTGATCTACTGTCTGCTGTCAGCTGATCTACTGTCTGCTCTTTAGACTGAGTCAGCTGATCTACTGTCTGCTCTTTAGACAGTCAGCTGATCTACTGTCTGCTCTTTAGACTGTGAGTCAGCTGATCTACTGTCTGCTCTTTAGACTGTGAGTCAGCTGATCTACTGTCTGCTCTTTAGACTGTGAGTCAGCTGATCTACTGTCTGCTCTTTATCTGATCTACTGTCTGCTCTTTAGACTGTGAGTCTGATCTACTGTCTGCTCTTTAGACTGTGAGTCAGCTGATCTACTGTCTGCTCTTTAGACTGTGAGTCAGCTGATCTACTGTCTGCTCTTTAGACTGTGAGTCAGCTGATCTACTGTCTGCTCTTTAGACTGTCAGCTGATCTACTGTCTGCTCTTTAGACTGTGAGTCAGCTGATCTACTGTCTGCTCTTTAGACTCTCAGCTGATCTACTGTCTGCTCTTTAGACTGAGTCTGATCTACTGTCTGCTCTTTAGACTGAGTCAGCTGATCTACTGTCTGCTCTTTAGACTGAGTCAGCTGATCTACTGTCTGCTCTTTAGACTGAGTCAGCTGATCTACTGTCTGCTCTTTAGACTGAGTCAGCTGATCTACTGTCTGCTCTTTAGACTGAGTCAGCTGATCTACTGTCTGCTCTTTAGACTGTGAGTCAGCTGATCTACTGTCTGCTCTTTAGACTGTGAGTCAGCTGATCTACTGTCTGCTCTTTAGACTGTGAGTCAGCTGATCTACTGTCTGCTCTTTAGACTGTGAGTCAGCTGATCTACTGTCTGCTCTTTAGACTGTGAGTCAGCTGATCTACTGTCTGCTCTTTAGACTGAGTCAGCTGATCTACTGTCTGCTCTTTAGACAGTCAGCTGACTGTGAGTCAGCTGATCTACTGTCTGCTCTTTAGAGTCAGCTGATCTACTGTCTGCTCTTTAGACTGTGAGTCAGCTGATCTACTGTCTGCTCTTTAGACTGTGAGTCAGCTGATCTACTGTCTGCTCTTTAGACTGTGAGTCAGCTGATCTACTGTCTGCTCTTTAGACTGTGAGTCAGCTGATCTACTGTCTGCTCTTTAGACTGTGAGTCAGCTGATCTACTGTCTGCTCTTTAGACTGTGAGTCAGCTGATCTACTGTCTGCTCTTTAGACTGTGAGTCAGCTGATCTACTGTCTGCTCTTTAGACTGTGAGTCAGCTGATCTACTGTCTGCTCTTTAGACTGTGAGTCAGCTGATCTACTGTCTGCTCTTTAGACTGTGAGTCAGCTGATCTACTGTCTGCTCTTTAGACTGTCAGCTGATCTACTGTCTGCTCTTTAGACTGAGTCAGCTGATCTACTCTACTGAGTCTGCTCTTTACTGTCTGCTCTTTGTGAGTCAGCTGATCTACTGTCTGCTCTTTACGTCAGCTGATCTACTGTCTGCTCTTTAGACTGTGAGTCAGCTGATCTACTGTCTGCTCTTTAGACTGTGAGTCAGCTGATCTACTGTCTGCTCTTTAGACTGTGAGTCAGCTGATCTACTGTCTGCTCTTTAGACTGTGAGTCAGCTGATCTAGTCTGCTCTTTAGACTGTGAGTCAGCTGATCTACTGTCTGCTCTTTAGACTGTGAGTCAGCTGATCTACTGTCTGCTCTTTTAGACTGTGAGTCAGCTGATCTACTGTCTGCTCTTTAGACTGTGAGTCAGCTGATCTACTGTCTGCTCTTTAGACTGTGAGTCAGCTGATCTACTGTCTGCTCTTTAGACTGTGAGTCAGCTGATCTACTGTCTGCTCTTTAGACTGTGAGTCAGCTGATCTACTGTCTGCTCTTTAGACTGTGAGTCAGCTGATCTACTGTCTGCTCTTTAGACTGAGTCAGCTGATCTACTGTCTGCTCTTTAGACTGTGAGTCAGCTGATCTACTGTCTGCTCTTTAGACTGTGAGTCAGCTGATCTACTGTCTGCTCTTTAGACTGTGAGTCAGCTGATCTACTGTCTGCTCTTTAGACTGAGTCAGCTGATCTACTGTCTGCTCTTTAGACTGAGTCAGCTGATCTACTGTCTGCTCTTTAGACTGAGTCAGCTGATCTACTGTCTGCTCTTTAGACTGAGTCAGCTGATCTACTGTCTGCTCTTTAGACTGTTCACCTGCAGAGTTCTAATGGTGCTGCACGTTAATGACCTACATCCAATAATACTCCAGACTCCCTCATAGCATGGGATTCTACGCTACAGAAACAGGAAATCCTGCCCTATGGGCCATTCTGCCTCGGACAAGGCTTCCTGTCTCGCAGCGTGGCAGATGATATACTGTAGCAACCTGTTAACGTCATTCATCTGATTACAGGTTGGAGGAAGTGTTGGTCATGGGACTGCGTTTGATTGACGGCATCACTCACCAGGTAATCTATGTTAACCCAGAATACTGACGGCATCACTCACCAGGTAATCTATGTTAACCCAGAATACTGACGGCATCACTCACCAGGTAATCTAGGTTAACCCAGAATACTGACGGCATCACTCACCAGGTAATCTAGGTTAACCCAGAATACTGACGACATCCCTCACCAGGTAATCTAGGCTAACCCAGAATACTGACTGCATCACTCACCAGGTAATCTAGGCTAACCCAGAATACTGATGGCATCACTCACCAGGTAATCTAGGTTAACCCAGAATACTGACTGCATCACTCACCAGGTAATCTAGGCTAACCCAGAATACTGATGGCATCACTCACCAGGTAATCTATGTTAACCCAGAATACTGACTGCATCACTCACCAGGTAATCTAGGCTAACCCAGAATACTGATGGCATCACTCACCAGGTAATCTAGGCTAACCCAGAATACTGACGGCATCACTCACCAGGTAATCTAGATTAACCCAGAATACTGACTGCATCACTCACCAGGTAATCTAGGCTAACCCAGAATACTGACTGCATCACTCACCAGGTAATCTAGGCTAACCCAGAATACTGACGGCATCACTCACCAGGTAATCTAGATTAACCCAGAATACTGACTGCATCACTCACCAGGTAATCTAGGATAACCCAGAATACTGACTGCATCACTCACCAGGTAATCTAGGCTAACCCAGAACCAAACGTCTCACATCATTTGGTTTACATTGTCTGTCCACATACTATACAGTATATATGTACACACTATATGCTATACCAAGATGAGGTTTCAACTGTTTCTAGATTCATTGTTTGCATCAATAGGGGCCATCAGTGATAAAAGCATTTTTTTAACCTGATGTGTTCAGTATTTGTATGTTCCACACCATTGTTCTGATTCACCTTACTTCCTGTCTACATCTGTCTTTGTCTCTGATTCACCTTACTTCCTGTCTGGATCTGTCTTTGTCTCTGATTCACGTTACTTCCTGTCTGGATCTGTCTTTGTCTCTGATTCACGTTACTTCCTCTCTACATCTGTCTTTGTCTCTGATTCACCTTACTTCCTGTCTGCATCTGTCTTTGTCTCTGATTCACGTTATTTCCTGTCTACATCTGTCTTTGTCTCTGATTCACGTTACTTCCTGCCTACATATGTCTTTGTCTCTGATTCACGTTACTTCCTGCCTACATCTGTCTTTGTCTCTGATTCACCTTACTTCCTGTCTGGATCTGTCTTTGTCTCTGATTCACGTTATTTCCTGTCTACATCTGTCTTTGTCTCTGATTCACGTTACTTCCTGCCTACATCTGTCTTTGTCTCTGATTCACGTTATTTCCTGTCTACATCTGTCTTTGTCTCTGATTCACGTTACTTCCTGTCTACATCTGTCTTTGTCTCTGATTCACGTTACTTCCTGCCTACATCTGTCTTTGTCTCTGATTCACGTTATTTCCTGTATACATCTGTCTTTGTCTCTGATTCACCTTACTTCCTGTCTGCATCCTGTCTTTGATTCATGTTATTTCTGTGGCAGTATTGGCAGTTGTTCAGTCCCAGGGCAGATCTGTACCAGATTCTCAGCTCATCCTCTGAAGTACAAGACCTTCAACAGACAGGCCTCCTAATCCTGGATGACAGGTAACCCAGACCTTCAACCCAGTAGTTGTATCTCCGTGTCTGTATGAGTCTATTTGAACCAGCTGTGAGGTGGTAGGGGCCAAAACGTGCACCCCTGGGGGTCCCTGCGACTGCGTCCGGGAAACACTGACAAGCCCTTTTGTCTTGTGTGTAGGGGTCTGCGGTGCTCGTGGCAGGGCCTGGCCTTACTGGACAGCATGTTACCCACTCTGCTGCTGCTGCTGGAGGCCTACATCACCCAGGGGCTCCACAATAACAGTGGTTCACTACAGCTCTGATGACAGAGAACTAGAGAAGGGAGGAACTGGAGTCCGTGGCACGCTAACCTTCATAAACAACCTATTTAACTGCTGCTTTTGGTAACTGCTTGTCGTGTGTGTGTGTGTGTGTGTGTGTGTGTGTGAGAGAGAGAGAGAGTGTGTGTGTGTGTGTGTGAGAGAGAGTGTGTGTGAGTGAGTGAGTGTGTGTGTGTGTGTGTGTGTGTGTGTGAGAGAGAGAGAGAGATTACCTCTACTACATTGAAGGGGTACAGAATGATTTGTTCATAGAGGACATGGTGGTGTGGAGAACCTTTCCCGAGTCCCGACAGCATCCTGTTAAACTGTAAAGTACAGAGCTTTATCAGCATCTCAGGCCCATCTAACCTGTCACTGATCAGAACACGGTGACTGCAGGTTAGTGTCATCTTACTGCAGCTAATCTACTTCATCAGTGTAGATGGTCGACTAGACCAGTAGCTACAGCTCATAGTGACTGCCGGGCCAGTCTCCGGCTCAGTCTCCGGGCTCAGTCTCCGGCTCAGTCTCCGGGCTCAGTCTCCGGCTCAGTCTCCGGGCTCAGTCTCCGGCTCAGTCTCCGGCTCAGTCTCCGGGCTCAGTCTCCGGCTCAGTCTCCGGCTCAGTCTCTGGCTCAGTCTCCCCTGTCTGTCAGCCAGGCTTGGAGACCCTCTGTCCTCCATGTCTCTGGTCTCCTATGGAGCCCCTGGCCTGCTTCCCCATCATCATAGCGGGAGAAGATGTAGCGGGGGGGGGGGGGTGACGTGGCCGTGGTCCCTGTATCTGGCCCAGGTGCAGAGCAGATCCCAGATTAGACAGACGGGCTTAAACCTTCTGTTGTCCATCAGCTGTGATGAAAGTCTTGGTCTGACAGGTACACAACATGTAATCCATCAAGAAGAGTCTGGAGCGTGTTGTTTTAAGCCTGACGACAACACTGTAGTCTGGAGCGTGTTGTTTTAAGCATGAAGACAGCATCACAACACTGTAGACTGGAGCGTGTTGTTTAAGCATGAAGACAGCATCACAACACTGTAGTCTGGAGCGTGTTGTTTTAAGCCTGAAGACAACACTGTAGACTGGAGCGTGTTGTTTTAAGCCTGACGACAACACTGTAGACTGGAGCGTGTTGTTTAAGCATGAAGACAGCATCACAACACTGTAGACTGGAGCGTGTTGTTTTAAGCCTGACGACAACACTGTAGACTGGAGCGTGTTGTTTTAAGCCTGACGACAACACTGTAGACTGGAGCGTGTTGTTTTAAGCCTGACGACAACACTGTAGACTGGAGCGTGTTGTTTTAAGCCTGACGACAACACTGTAGACTGGAGCGTGTTGTTTTAAGCCTGACGACAACACTGTAGACTGGAGCGTGTTGTTTAAGCATGAAGACAGCATCACAACACTGTAGACTGGAGCGTGTTGTTTTAAGCCTGAAGACAGCATCACAACACTGTAGACTGGAGCGTGTTGTTTTAAGCCTGACGACAACACTGTAGACTGGAGCGTGTTGTTTTAAGCCTGACGACAACACTGTAGACTGGAGCGTGTTGTTTTAAGCCTGACGACAACACTGTAGACTGGAGCGTGTTGTTTTAAGCCTGACGACAACACTGTAGACTGGAGCGTGTTGTTTAAGCATGAAGACAGCATCACAACACTGTAGACTGGAGCGTGTTGTTTTAAGCCTGAAGACAGCATCACAACACTGTAGACTGGAGCGTGTTGTTTTAAGCCTGAAGACAGCATCACAACACTGTAGTCTGGAGCGTGTTGTTTTAAGCCTGAAGACAGCATCACAACACTGTAGACTGGAGCGTGTTGTTTTAAGCCTGAAGACAGCATCACAACACTGTAGTCTGGAGCGTGTTGTTTTAAGCCTGAAGACAGCATCACAACACTGTAGACTGGAGCGTGTTGTTTTAAGCCTGAAGACAGCATCACAACACTGTAGACTGGAGCGTGTTGTGGAGGCTTGTTGAGATGGGTCTGTTGACATGCTGGGTGTATTGTATGTATAGTGTACATGGGTTAATAAGAAGAGCACATTTTAGAATAGGATAATTATAACCGATTGCCAAGTAAGATAGACTGTGAAATGCATAGTTGGTTCAATTTCTTACTCAATAAAAATGCTTTCTACTATTCATTCTGATATTTATGGTCATTCATGCTCATTAAAGAAATTGTGTGCATTCCCTATAAATGTAACTACTTTTGACCTGAGCCCTGACCTGAGCCCTTTGACCCCTGACCTGAGCCCCATGACCCCTGACCTGAGCCCCATGAGCCCTGACCTGAGCCCTTTGACCGCTGACCTGAGCCCTATTAGCCCTGACCTGAGCCCTATGACCCCTGACCTGAGCCCTATGACCCCTGACCTGAGCCCTTTGACCCCTGACCTGAGCCCTATGAGCCCTGACCTGAGCCCTATTAGCCCTGAGCCTTGACCTGAGCCCTTTGATCCCTGACCTGAGCCCTATGACCCCTGACCTGAGCCCTATTAGCCCTGACCTGAGCCCTATTAGCCCTATGAGTCCTGACCTGAGCCCTATGACCCCTGACCTGAGCCCTATGACCCCTGACCTGAGCCCTATGACGCCTGACCTGAGCCCTATGACCCTGACCTGAGCCCTATGACCCCTGAGCTTTGTGAGCCCTGACCTGAGCTTTGTGAGCCCTGACCTGAGCCCTGAGCCCTGTGAGCCCTAACCAAAATGAGTGCATTACATAGGATGACATTTGGAATGCACACAATATCAACTGTGGCTATGTGGTGTAGGTTATCATCTCTCCATGTCTCTCTCTCTCTCTCCATGTCTCTCTCTCCATGTCTCTCCATGTCTCTCTCTCTCTCCATGTCTCTCTCTCTCTCCATGTCTCTCTCTCCCTCTCCATGTCTCTCCATGTCTCTCTCTCTCTCTCTGTCTCTCTCCATGTCTCCCTCTCTCTCTCTGTCTCTCTCCATGTCTCTCCATGTCTCTCTCTCTCTCCCTCTCTCCATGTCTCCATGTCTCCCTCTCTCTCTCTGTCTCTCTCCATGTCTCCCTCTCTCTCTCTGTCTCTCTCCATGTCTCCCTCTCTCTCTCTGTCTCTCTCCATGTCTCCCTCTCTCTCTCTGTCTCTCTCCATGTCTCCCTCTCTCTCTCTGTCTCTCTCCATGTCTCCTCTCTCTCTCTGTCTCTCTCCATGTCTCCCTCTGTCTCTCTGTCTCTCTCCATGTCTCTCTCTGTCTCTCTGTCTCTCTCCATCTCTCTCTCTCTGTCTCTCTCCATGTCTCTCTCTGTCTCTCTGTCTCTCTCCATGTCTCCCTGTCTCTCTGTCTCTCTCCATGTCTCCCTCTCTCTCTGTCTCTCTCCATGTCTCCCTCTCTCTCTGTCTCTCTCCATGTCTCTCTCTCTCTCTGTCTCTCTCCATGTCTCCCTCTCTCTCTGTCTCTCTCCATGTCTCCCTCTCTCTCTCTCTGTCTCTCTCCATGTCTCCTCTCTCTCTGTCTCTCTCCATGTCTCCCTCTCTCTCTGTCTCTCTCCATGTCTCCCTCTCTGTCTCTCTGTCTCTCTCCTGTCTCTCTCTCTCTCTGTCTCTCTCCATGTCTCCCTCTCTCTCTCTGTCTCTCTCCATGTCTCCCTCTCTCTCTCTGTCTCTCTCCATGTCTCCCTCTCTCTCTGTCTCTCTCCATGTCTCCCTCTCTCTCTCTGTCTCTCTCCATGTCTCCCTCTCTCTCTCTCTCTCTCTCTCCATGTCTCTCTCTCTCCATGTCTCCCTCTCTGTCTCTCTCCATGTCTCTCTGTCTCTCTCCATGTCTCCCTCTCTCTGTCTCTCTCTCTCTCTCTCTCTCTCTCTCCATGTCTCTCTCTCTGTCTCTCTCTCATGTCTCTCTCTCTCTGTCTCTCTGTCTCTCCTCTCTCTGTCTCTCTCTGTCTCTCCATGTCTCTCTCTCTCATGTCTCTCTCCATGTCTCTCCTCTGTCTCTCTGTCTCTCTCCATGTCTCCCTCTCTCTCTCTCTCTCTCCATGTCTCTCCATGTCTCTCTCTGTCTCCTGTCTCTCTCCATGTCTCCCTCTCTGTCTCTCTCCATGTCTCCCTCTCTCTCTCTCCATGTCTCCCTCTCTCTCTCTCTCCATGTCTCCCTCTCTCTCTCTCTCCATGTCTCCCTCTCTCTCTCTCTCTCTCCATGTCTCCCTCTCTCTCTCTCTCTCTCTCCATGTCTCCCTCTCTCTCTCTCTCTCCATGTCTCCCTCTCTCTCTCTCTCTCCATGTCTCCCTCTCTCTCTCTCTCTCTCCATGTCTCCCTCTCTCTCTCTCTCTCTCCATGTCTCCTCTCTCTCTCTCTCTCTCTCTCTCTCTCTCTCTCTCCATGTCTCTCTCTCTCTCTCCATGTCTCTCTCTCTCTCTCCATGTCTCCATGTCAGGACATTAATGTCATGTTAAATGGAGCATGTCCATGTCTAGATCTCTCTCTCTGATCCATGTCTAAACTTGTGTTTTCTCCATGTTCCCTGTGTTGACCTCTCCATGTCTCCCTCCCTGTGTTGACCATGTCTAGAGAAGGCCCTGTGTTGACCTGTATGAGAAGGCCCTGTGTTGACCTGTATAGATGGGCCCTGTGTTGACCTGTCTAGATGAAGGGCCTGTGTTGACCTGTATCCATGGCCCTGTGTTGACCTGTATAGAGAGGGCCCAGTGTTGACCTGTATAGAGTCTCCCTCTGTTGACCTGTCTAGATGTCTCTCTCCATGTCCCTGTGTTGACCTGTGTCTCTCTCTCTCCATGTCCCTGTCTTGACCTCTCTCTCTCCAGAAGGGCCCTGTGTTGACCTGTATAGAGAAGGCCCTGTGTTGACCTGTATAGAGAGGGCCCTGTGTTGACCTGTCTCCAGAGAGGGCCCTAATGTCATGTTAAATGGAGCCCTGTGTTGACCTGTATAGATCTCTCTGTCTGATATTCTAAACTTGTGTTTTCCTGTTCCCTGTGTTGACCTGTATAGAGAAGGCCCTGTGTTGACCTGTATAGAGAAGGCCCTGTGTTGACCTGTATAGAGAAGGCCCTGTGTTGACCTGTATAGAGAAGGGCCCTGTGTTGACCTGTATAGAGAAGGGCCCTGTGTTGACCTGTATAGAGAAGGGCCCTGTGTTGACCTGTATAGAGAAGGCCCTGTGTTGACCTGTATAGAGAAGGCCCTGTGTTGACCTGTATAGAGAAGGGCCCTGTGTTGACCTGTATAGAGAAGGGCCCTGTGTTGACCTGTATAGAGAAGGGCCCTGTGTTGACCTGTATAGAGAAGGGCCCTGTGTTGACCTGTATAGAGAAGGCCCTGTGTTGACCTGTATAGAGAAGGCCCTGTGTTGACCTGTATAGAGAAGGCCCTGTGTTGACCTGTATAGAGAAGGGCCCTGTGTTGACCTGTATAGAGAAGGGCCCTGTGTTGACCTGTATAGAGAAGGCCCTGTGTTGACCTGTATAGAGAAGGCCCTGTGTTGACCTGTATAGAGAAGGCCCTGTGTTGACCTGTATAGAGAAGGCCCTGTGTTGACCTGTATAGAGAAGGGCCCTGTGTTGACCTGTATAGAGAAGGGCCCTGTGTTGACCTGTATAGAGAAGGGCCCTGTGTTGACCTGTATAGAGAAGGGCCCTGTGTTGACCTGTATAGAGAAGGGCCCTGTGTTGACCTGTATAGAGAAGGCCCTGTGTTGACCTGTATAGAGAAGGCCCTGTGTTGACCTGTATAGAGAGGGCCCTGTGTTGACCTGTATAGAGAAGGCCCTGTGTTGACCTGTATAGAGAAGGCCCTGTGTTGACCTGTATAGAGAAGGCCCTGTGTTGACCTGTATAGAGAGGGCCCTGTGTTGACCTGTATAGAGAAGGCCCTGTGTTGACCTGTATAGAGAAGGCCCTGTGTTGACCTGTATAGAGAGGGCCCTGTGTTGACCTGTATAGAGAGGGCCCTGTGTTGACCTGTATAGAGAGGGCCCTGTGTTGACCTGTATAGAGAGGGCCCTGTGTTGACCTGTATAGAGAAGGCCCTGTGTTGACCTGTATAGAGAGGGCCCTGTGTTGACCTGTATAGAGAGGGCCCTGTGTTGACCTGTATAAAGAAGGAGACACAAATGGCACTTATTCCCTGTGTAGTGCACTACATTTGACCCATAGGGTTCTGGTCTAATGTAGTGCACTATGTAGGGAATAGAGTTCCATTTAGTAGACCTCCTTGGTATCATGACAGGCCTATACTAGTGTTGCTCTGTTCTTCAGAGAGATCTGGATGAATGATTAGCAGTAATGGGAGCAGATGACACTACTGGGTAATGTTCATCACTCCTACAATGTGCTGCTGAGGTTTTGTTTTGCATTTCAATAGTGGAGCATCTGCAGGTGCAGTCAAATTGGAGGCTGTTGACAAGGACCCAATGAATTCAAATGTATTGATGCAGCTTTATGACCCAATATACCAGGCAGGTAGGATCATAGATCGATACATTCTATGGGAAGGTGGCCCGCGGCCTTTAATTGCCTACATAATTTATGAGTTTATTTCCAAACACAATTTTTTTGTAAAAACATGTTTTTTTATATAAACCTTTTTATTTAACTAGGTACGTTTTCACGTTTTGTGTTTTTTTTTCATCAGAAATGATTGCTTATTGGGTGCCTTCATGTGTCTGTAAAATATTACTGTTCTTATTTATTTTTTATTCGTAGATTTTAGATGTGTATGAAAATGTTGTCGTTTTTTTTGCTAAACACTATACAGGTTAGCTGTAATGTAATGTTCATATCCTGTATAGTTGACTGTGATATGTGGTCTTCTCACCATAGCTTAAGATCAATGCACTGGATAAGAGCATCTCCTAAATGACTACAATTTGAAATGTAAATGTTTTACATACAGATCTCAAATTACTGTTTTGAATAATTGTTTACCTTTTTTTATTTGTCACGTATAATTCTTTCAGTTCTTAATAAAAAATATCAAAAATAGTTATTTGTTACATTTGACTGTGTTAAACCTAGTAGTACTACTGATTTCTCTGAGACTGAGTCAGATATATATTATTACTGTGTTAAACCTAGTAGTACTACTGATTTCTCTGAGACTGAGTCAGATATATATTATTACTGTGTTAAACCTAGTAGTACTACTGATTTCTCTGAGACTGAGTCAGATATATATTATTACTGTGTTAAACCTAGTAGTACTACTGATTTCTCTGAGACTGAGTCAGATATATATTATTACTGTGTTAAACCTAGTAGTACTACTGATTTCTCTGAGAGTGAGTCAGATATATATTATTACTGTGTTAAACCTAGTAGTACTACTGATTTCTCTGAGACTGAGTCAGATATATATTATTACTGTGTTAAACCTAGTAGTACTACTGATTTCTCTGAGACTGAGTCAGATATATATTATTACTGTGTTAAACCTAGTAGTACTACTAATTTCTCTGAGAGTGAGGCAGATATATACCATTTAGCAAAAAAAAACATGATTATTTGTCTCTGAAATGAAACAAGTTATTTAAAACTAAACACGTCTGTCATTGAACAACCGCGTGAGTGATTTAGAAACATACCAACCTCGTTCATAATTTCTATAAATAATTCAAGCTAATTTACCAACACTTCTGAAAATGGATAGAAGGCGTTTTGGAATGAAACTCTTCAATTACTACGTCACACATTGAGGTTCAGATTTGTTATTTTTATAAACTGTCTGTTATTTTTATTCGTTTTGTATAATGAAAGGACCTTCAATGTGGTGAACGTCTGCTTTAGACAAGGGCAGGACAGTAAGCTCATAAAATACATTTATAGAATAACGTTTTGGAATAATATGTCTTCTTCGTTGTACTTTTCTCTCAATGTTTTCACATTCAGAATGAATGCTTGTGTCTACTTGCCCCCAAAAGGAATGATATGCAGTTTATTGTCTGTCACAAGGGAGACGTTCGTGTCTCTATTGGAACCGCAGTGCTCACCGTTAACATGGTCGGTCCCCAGCAGTATTTAATGAGTGCTTCGTGCCGGTTAATGTTTGATCACGTTTCCCTTGGAAATACTCCTGTATGAACTTACGTTTTGGTACGCACTGTCCATGGTGCTGAAACACAGAGGATGATATCACATGGACATACTGTAGGCCTGTTGCTTTCAGTATCTGGTCACCAACTTCATAACCCTGGCATTTTATAATTAAGTTGACCTGTAAAAGAACTCTCACTTCCGTGCTGATACTATGGCTGCGTAATTGTGTAATGTCTATGGTTAATTGAGCACGATTAATTCACGTCATGAAGAGCCTTTCCTTGCAATAGAAAGCTCTGGACTGTGTGTTTGGGGGGCACATTGCATTCACTCGGAAATGCTCCACACTCAAAGCATTGCCTTGTGCTTTTTAACAGAAAGGAGAGAACTGACGTGCCCACCGGAGAGATGTTATAGAACAATACACCCCTGCAGGCTTTTACCACCCACGTACTTTCCATAAATGGTCAAATCCTACGTATTTGATATGAAGCTTGGTAGTTCTGTTGATAGAGAATGGCGCTTGCAACGCCAGGCTCGTTGTTTCGATGTGGGACCACCCACATGTAACATTTATTCACGCATGAATGTAAGTCGCTCTGGATTCCATTTAAAGCGTCTGTTAAATGGAATATATATATATATATATATATATATATATATATATAACCAATACCTATAAAGAGTCAATTGTTTGATATCGATCACTTGTGTAAAATGGTCTTTGATATGTTTTAACTTAGCAGAAGCCCAAAGCGAGATTCAACTAAGTGTAAAATGGTCTTTGATATGTTTTAACTTAGCAGAAGCCCAAAGCGAGATTCAACTAAGTGTAAAATGGTCTTTGATATGTTTTAACTTAGCAGAAGCCCAAAGCGAGATTCAACTAAGTGTAAAATGGTCTTTGATATGTTTTAACTTAGCAGAAGCCCAAAGCGAGATTCAACTAAGTGTAAAATGGTCTTTGATATGTTTTAACTTAGCAGAAGCCCAAAGCGAGATTCAACTAAGTGTAAAATGGTCATATGTTTTAACTTAGCAGAAGCCCAAAGCGAGATTCAACTAAAAATGGTCTTTGATATGTTTTAAATTCAACTAAGGTCTTTGATATGTTTTAACTTAGCAGAAGCCCAAAGCGAGATTCAACTAAGTGTAAAATGATCTAAAATACTAAATGAACTAAAATATCACAACACAACTCATATTAATATGATAATATATTTTTTATTATTTCACAGTACACAAATAAAATCTACATTTACACAGTTGGCTCAACTGGTCCAGCCAGTAGCCTAAAGCAGAGTATAACTCTTGACATAGTGGTTATATATTGTAATACTACAATATGTGTATTGTACTGAGAAGTCCCTCAATTCATTGAATTTGACACTTCTCTATGGGTTTGCTCCGTTTAGTGGGGCTGGGGCCCATTACCCGCTGTAGGTCGCTGTTAAAGCTGGGGCGGCGGGCCAGTGGGAAAACCGCACCGCAGGGCGCGTCTGGAACCAACGCACGGCTCCGTCTGCCGCAACGGCTTCTGCTGGTGCTCAGCGCCTGGTAGGTACGTATGGAGATCTCGCGGTGCTGCGACGGACGCGTCTCGGTAGGGAGACCGCCGAGCTTGACAAGGGCTTGGAACATCTCTTCTAGACTGGTACTGTCTTTGGCTGATGTCTCGAAGAGCGCCGTGTCCTCCCCAAGAGCTCGGAACATCTCCGGGCGACTGATGACCCTCTCCGCCTCTAAGTCCACTTTGTTGCCGCATATCACTATGGGAACCCGGGCATTCTCTTTGAGCTTCATCAGCTTGGTCTTGGCTGCTATTATCTCTTTGCGCAGTGTGTGCACCTCTTTGAAGGAGTCTCTGTCATCCACACTGAACACCAGGAGAAATATGTCACCTGTTGTAGAGAAGAGTACAGATTTAGTGATTTAATTCAATGCAACAACAAAAACAGCCACATTTATTTCCCAACTCAATGTATTAAATCAAGGCTATGCAAAGGTCATTCAATGCACACTAAAACACTTTTCATTGTCCAACTCAATTAGATCTATACACGGTCAAAAGCCTGTACACTCATAACCTACACACCTGTCAGTATGGACAGCCTCCGTCTGGCGGGGAAGTCTCTCTCCTTCGCTGCGTCCAGGATATCAATCTGATAGGTTTCTCCTCGGATCTGGTACAACTTCCTGTGGAAGTCTTCTGCCGTGGGCTCGTACTGTTCCTCGAACCCGCCGCGCAGGAACCGCCTGAGAATGTTCGTCTTGCCCACTCTGGGCGCGCCGAGTACTACAACGCGCCGGCAGTTACGGGGCTTGGTGAGGCGCATCTCCTCCAGTGGCGCGGTGCATGCAGTCTGGTCCGGGAGGGTCAACGTCGCTAGCGGGTCGAAGGATCTTCTTTTGGGGAACATTTCCGAGGATGTAGGCTGAGTGGTCCCCGTGCTGGAAGACCGGACCACCCTCGTCTTCTTGTCCGTGTGTCTCCAGTGCTCAGTGACCGTTTTAAAGATCCCTTTACTCGCCCTGGTCATGCTCGAGACCTTTTTGTATCGCATGAGGATTGTAGGTGATTGACAGTTGACACCTGTGACTTTAACATTGGGAAGCTGGTTGGAAATCGTTTGTTCAACATGATCGTCCATGTTGAGCTGGATCTGTGGATGCCCGGCAGTTGCGCAAGAGCTGAACGTGTCGGCGGTGCCATCAACGGAAAGGTAGACTACTTTCTCTGCTGTGTTCACCTCCATGTTCCTTCCAGGCACGGGGATCATCCGGGGTGTCTGTTGTTACAGGTCTGTTACACCTGTTGCTTCACCATGTGATGCGTTGCAGTGGAGCGTTGCAGTGTGCGGAGAGGAGCGTCGGCGCGGGTATTTATAGAGGATGGCTGGGCAGGTTGGTTTCTACGTCATTAGAGAGAATCACCACATCGCGTTAACACTCCGCTCCTTTTATGGTAGTTTCATCGAAATATCTGTAATCATGTGATATCAGTCAAGTGTAGGCTATAGCCTTCCAATTCACATGTCAGGGAAACCCATAGCTAAGGAGGATGGAGCACAGCTAGAGAGGAGCACGGCTAGAGAGGGAGCACGGCTAGAGAGGGAGCACAGCTAGAGATGGAGCACGGCTAGAGAGGGAGCACGGCTAGAGAGGGAGCACGGCTAGAGATGGAGCACAGCTAGAGATGGAGCACAGCTAGAGAGGGAGCACGGCTAGAGAGGGAGCACAGCTAGAGAGGGAGTACAGCTAGAGAGGGAGTACGGCTAGAGATGGAGATGGAGCACAGCTAGAGATGGAGATGGAGCACAGCTGGAGATGGAGCACAGCTAGAGATGGAGATGGAGCACAGCTAGAGAGGGAGCACGGCTAGAGATGGAGATGGAGCACAGCTAGAGATGGAGATGGAGCACAGCTAGAGATGGAGATGGAGCACAGCTAGAGATGGAGATGGAGCACAGCTAGAGATGGAGATGGAGCACAGCTAGAGATGGAGCACAGCTAGAGATGGAGATGGAGCACAGCTAGAGATGGAGATGGAGCACAGCTAGAGATGGAGCACAGCTAGAGAGGGAGCACAGCTAGAGATGGAGCACAGCTAGAGATGGAGCACAGCTAGAGAGGGAGCACAGCTAGAGAGGGAGATGGAGCACAGCTAGAGATGGAGATGGAGCACAGCTAGAGATGGAGATGGAGCACAGCTAGAGATGGAGATGAAGCACAGCTAGAGATGGAGCACAGTTAGAGAGGGAGCACAGCTAGAGAGGGAGCACAGCTAGAGACGGAGATGGAGCACAGCTAGAGATGGAGATGGAGCACAGCTAGAGATGGAGATGGAGCACAGCTAGAGATGGAGCACAGCTAGAGATGGAGCACAGCTAGAGATGGAGCACAGCTAGAGATGGAGCACAGCTAGAGATGGAGCACAGCTAGAGATGGAGAGATGGAGATGGAGCACAGCTAGATGGAGCACAGCTAGAGATGGAGCACAGCTAGAGATGGAGATGGAGCACAGCTAGAGATGGAGCACAGCTAGAGATGGAGCACAGCTAGAGATGGAGCACAGCTAGAGATGGAGCACAGCTAGAGATGGAGATGGAGCACAGCTAGAGATGGAGCACAGCTAGAGATGGAGCATGGCTAGAGATGGAGCACAGCTAGAGATGGAGATGGAGCACAGCTAGAGATGGAGCACAGCTAGAGATGGAGCACAGCTAGAGATGGAGATGGAGCACAGCTAGAGATGGAGATGGAGCACAGCTAGAGATGGAGCACAGCTAGAGAGGGAGCACAGCTAGAGATGGAGCACAGCTAGAGATGGAGCACAGCTAGAGAGGGAGCACGGCTAGAGATGGAGCACAGCTAGAGATGGAGCAAAGCTAGAGATGGAGCACAGCTAGAGATGGAGCACAGCTAGAGATGGAGCACAGCTAGAGATGGAGATGGAGCACAGCTAGAGATGGAGCATGGAGCACAGCTAGAGATGGAGCACAGCTGAGCTAGAGATGGAGATGGAGCACAGCTAGAGATGGAGCATGGAGCACAGCTAGAGATGGAGCACAGCTAGAGATGGAGATGGAGCACAGCTAGAGATGGAGATGGAGCACAGCTAGAGATGGAGCACAGCACAGCTAGAGATGGAGATGGAGCACAGCTAGAGATGGAGATGGAGCACAGCTAGAGATGGAGCACAGCTAGAGATGGAGAGCACAGCTAGAGATGGAGCACAGCTAGAGATGGATGGAGCACAGCTAGAGATGGAGATGGAGCACAGCTAGAGATGGAGATGGAGCACAGCTAGAGATGGAGCACAGCTAGAGAGAGATGGAGCACAGCTAGAGATGGAGATGGAGCACAGCTAGAGATGGAGCACAGCTAGAGATGGAGCATGGATGGAGATGATGGAGCACAGCTAGAGATGGAGATGGAGCACAGCTAGAGATGGAGCACAGCTAGAGATGGAGCACAGCTAGAGATGGAGATGGAGCACAGCTAGAGATGGAGATGGAGCACAGCTAGAGATGGAGATGGAGCACAGCTAGAGATGGAGCACAGCTAGAGATGGAGCACAGCTAGAGATGGAGATGGAGCACAGCTAGAGATGGAGATGGAGCACAGCTAGATGGAGCACAGCTAGAGATGGAGATGGACAGCTAGAGATGGAGATGGAGCACAGCTAGAGATGGAGATAGAGATGGAGCACAGCTAGAGATGGAGACAGCTAGAGATGGAGACAGCTAGAGATGGAGCACAGCTAGAGATGGAGATGGAGCACAGCTAAAGATGGAGCACAGCTAAAGATGGAGCACAGCTAGAGATGGAGCACAGCTAGAGATGGAGATGGAGCACAGCTAGAGATGGAGATGGAGCACAGCTAGAGATGGAGCACAGCTAGAGATGGAGCACAGCTAGAGATGGAGATGGAGCACAGCTAGAGATGGAGCACAGCTAGAGATGGAGCACAGCTAGAGATGGAGATGGAGCACAGCTAGAGATGGAGATGGAGCACAGCTAGAGATGGAGCACAGCTAGAGATGGAGATGGAGCACAGCTAGAGATGGAGATGGAGCACAGCTAGAGATGGAGATGGAGCACAGCTAGAGATGGAGCACAGCTAAAGATGGAGCACAGCTAGAGATGGAGCACAGCTAGAGATGGAGCACAGCTAGATGAGATGGAGCACAGCTAGAGATGGAGATGGAGCACAGCTAGAGATGGAGATGGAGCACAGCTAGAGATGGAGATGGAGACAGCTAGAGATGGAGCACAGCTAGAGATGGAGCACAGCTAGAGATGGAGATGGAGCACAGCTAGAGATGGAGATGGAGATGGAGACAGCTAGAGATGGAGATGGAGCAGCTAGAGATGGAGATGGAGCTAGCTAGATGGAGCACAGCTAGAGATGGAGCACAGCTAGAGATGGAGATGGAGCACAGCTAGAGATGGAGATGGAGCACAGCTAGAGATGGAGCATGGCTAGAGATGGAGCACAGCTAGAGATGGAGATGGAGCACAGCTAGAGATGGAGATGGAGCACAGCTAGAGATGGAGCACAGCTAGAGATGGAGCACAGCTAGAGATGGAGATGGAGCACAGCTAGAGATGGAGCACAGCTAGAGATGGAGATGGAGCACAGCTAGAGATGGAGATGGGGTGTAATTAGAGATGGAGCACAGCTAGAGATGGAATAATTAGAGATGGATATGGGGCACAGCTAGAGGGTGGAGATGGAGCACAGCTAGAGATATGGGGTATGAGAGCACAGCTAGAGATGGAGATGGAGCACAGCTAGAGGTATATGGGATGGAGTTAGAGATGGAGCATAGCTAGAGGTATAGGATATATTTAGGAGATGGGGCACAGCTAGAGATGGAGATGGGGATAGCACAGCTAGAGGGAGATGATGGAGCACAGCTATATTTAGATGGAGCACAGCTATAATTAGAGATGGATAGGATGGAGCACAGCTAGGGGCACAGCTATAGATAGGGGTATATGGGATATATTTAGGAGATGGATATGGGGTATAGAGGGGTATAGGGATATATTTAGGGGTATATAGGGGATATTTAGGGGCATATGGGATATATTTAGGGGTATATGGGATATATTTAGGGGTATGGAGCATAGCTAGGGGTATATGGGATATATTTAGGGGATATGGGGTGTAGTTAGGGGTATATGGGGTATATTTAGAGGTATATGGGGTGTAGTTAGGGGTATATGGGGTATATTTAGGGGTATATGGGGTGTAGTTAGGGGTATATGGGGTATATTTAGGGGTATATGGGATATATTTAGAGGTATATGGGGTGTAGTTAGGGGTATATGGGGGAGCACAGCTATATTTAGGGGTATATGGGGTATATTTAGGGGTATATGGGGTATAGCTTAGGGGTATATGGGGTATAATTAGAGGTATATGGGATATATTTAGATGGTATATGGGGTATAGTTAGGGGTATATGGAGATATATTTAGGGGAGATGGGGTATATTTAGGGGATATGGGATATATTTAGGGGTATATGGGATATATTTAGGGGTATATGGGGTATAGTTAGGGATATGGGATATATTTAGGGGTATATGGGGCATATTTAGGGGTATATGGGATATATTTAGGGGTATATGGGGTATAGTTAGGGGTATATGGGATATATTTAGGGGTATATGGGGTATATTTAGGGGTATATGGGATATAGTTAGGGGTATATGGGGTATAGTTAGGGGTATATGGGATATATTTAGGGTATATGGGGTATATTTAGGGGTATATGGGGTATATTTAGAGGTATATGGGGTTTATTTAGAGGTATATGGGGTTTAGCTAGAGGTATATGGGGTATATTTAGAGATATGGGATATAATTAGAGGTATATGGGGTATATTTAGAGGTATATGGGATATATTTAGAGGTATATGGGGTATATTTAGAGGTATATGGGGTATATTTAGAGGTATATGGGGTATATTTAGAGGTATATGGGGTATATTTAGAGGTATATGGGGCATAATTAGAGGTATATGGGGTGTAGTTGGGGGTATATGGGGTATATTTAGAGGTATATGGGGTGTAGTTGGAGGAGATATATTTAGAGGTATATGGGGTGTAGTTGGGGGTATATGGGGTATATTTAGAGGTATATGGGGTATAGTTGGGGGAGCACCGCCTAGAGATGGAGCTATCTCTCTCAGAATGACCTTCTAGATCCAAATCAGTCAGGTTTCAAGACTAGTCATTCAACTGAGATGGAGATGGTATCACGGAGGCGCTCCGCACTGCTAGAGCTAACTGGAGCACCTCTGCTCTCATCCTTCTAGACCTATCGGCTGCCTTCGATACTGTGAACCATCAGATCTAGAGACCCTGGAGTTGGGCATCTCCGGCGCGGCCCACGCTTGGATTGAGCCTACCTGACAGGTCGCTCCTACCAGGTGGCGTGGCGAGAATCCGTCTCCTCACCACGTGCTCTCACCACTGGTGTCCCCCAGGGCTCTGTTCTAGGCCCTCTCCTATTCTCGCTATACACCAAGTCACTTGGCTCTGTCATAACATCACATGGTCTCTCCTATCATTGCTATGCAGATGGACACACAATTAATCTTCTCCTTTCCCCCTTCTGATGGACCAGGTGGCGAATCTGCATGTCTGGCAGACATATCAGTGTGGATGATGGATCATCACCTCAAGCTGAACCTCGGCAAGATGGAGCTGCTCTTCCTCCCGGGGATGGACTGCCCGTTCCATGATCTCGCCATCAGGTTGACAACTCCATTGTGTCCTCGTCCCAGAGCGCTAAGAACCTTGGCGTAGGACAACAGCCTGTCGTTCTCAAATAACATCAAGGCGGTGGCCCGTTCCTGTAGGTTCATGCTCTAGAACATCCGCAGAGATGGACCCTGCCTCACACAGGAAGCGGCGCAGGTCCTAATCCAGGCACTTGTCATCTCCCGTCTGGATTACTGCAACTATGGGCTGGGCTCACTGATGTGCCATTAAACCCCTACAACTCATAGAGATGGAGCCCGTCTGGTGTTCAACCTTCCCAAGTTCTCTCACGTCACCCCGCTCCTAGCTCTGGAGACTGGCTTCCAGTTGAAGCTCGCATCCGCTACAAGACCATGGTGCTTGCCTACGGAGCTGTGAGGGGAACGGCACCTAGTAGATCCAGGCTCTGATCAGGCCCTACACCCAAACAAGGGCACTGCGTTCATCCACCTCTGGCCTGCTCGCCTCCCTACCACTGAGGAAGTACAGTTCCCGCTCAGCCCAGTCAAAACTGTTCGAGCTCTGGCCCCCAATGGTGGAACAAACTCCCTCACGACGCCAGGACATGGAGTCAATCACCACCTTCCGGAGACACCTGAAACCCCACCTCTTTAAGGAATACCTAGGATAGGATAAAGTAATCCTTCTCCCCCTCCCCCTCCCCCCCCAAAATACCTAGATGCACTATTGTAAAGTGGCTGTTCCACTGGATGTCATAAGGTGAAAGCACCAATTTGTAAGTCGCTCTGGATAAGAGCGTCTGCTAAATGACTTAAATGTAAATGTAAATGGGTATATTTAGAGGTATATGGGGTATAGTTAGAGGTATATGAGGTATATGGGATATATTTAGAGGTATATGGGGTATATTTAGAGGTATATGGGGTGTAGTTGGGGGTATATGGGGTATATTTAGAGGTATATGGGATATATTTAGAGGTATATGGGGTATATTTAGAGGTATATGGGGTATATTTAGACATTAGATTTGGGCTATTTCTGGACATCCGATGAGACGTGGCCCTGTTCTAGAGGTAATAATGTGATGGCTCTCTACCCACATCATCCAGCTAGCTAGTCATCATGGGTCCTGGGGGCTCACGCGTAGGTGGGGAATGTTCCTGGAGAAAAGTGACAGATCATCATTCACCGTGTGCACACAGGCATAGTGTTTCCCTGTATGGAACACTGCAGTAACAGGCATTGTGTTTCCCTGTATATGCAGCAACAGGCATAGTTTAGCTAGGTATATGGTAACAGGCATAGTGTTCCCCTGTATGGTGCACTGCAGTAACAGGCATAGTGTTCCCTGATGGTACACTGCAGTAACAGGCATAGTGTTTCCCTGTATGGTGCACTGCAGTAACAGGCATAGTGTTCCCCTGATGGTACACTGCAGTAATGGGCATAGTGTTTCCCTGTATGGTACACTGCAGTAAACAGATAGTGTTTCCCTGTATGGTACACTGCAGTAACAGGCATAGTGTTTCCCTGTATGGTACACTGCAGTAACAGGCATAGTGTTTCCCCTGTATGGTACACTGCAGTAACAGGCATAGTGTTTCCCCTGTATGGTACACTGCAGTAACAGGCATAGTGTTCCCCTGTATGGTACACTGCAGTAACATGCATAGTGTTTCCCTGTATGGTACACTGCAGTAACAGGCATAGTGTTTCCCCTGTATGGTGCACTGCAGTAACAGGCATAGTGTTTCCCCTGTATGGTGCACTGCAGTAACAGGCATAGTGTTTCCCCTGTATGGTACACTACAGTAACAGGCATAGTGTTTCCCTGCTAGAGTACACTGGTAACAGGCATAGTGTTTCCCTGTATGGTGCACTGCAGTAACAGGCATAGTGTTCTCCTGTATGGTACACTGCAGTAACAGGCATAGTGTTTCCCCTGTATGGTACACTGCAGTAACAGGCATAGTGTTTCCCTGTATGGTACACTGCACTAACAGGCATAGTGTTTCCCTGTATGGTACACTGCAGTAACAGGCATAGTGTTTCCCCTGTATGGTACACTGCAGTAACAGGCATAGTGTTTCCCTGTATGGTACACTGCAGTAACAGGCATAGTGTTTCCCTGTATGGTACACTGCAGTAACAGGCATAGTGTTTCTCCTGTATGGTACACTGCAGTAACAGGCATAGTGTTCCCCCTGTATGGTACACTGGTACACTGCAGTAACAGGCATTGTGTTTCCCCTGTATGGTACACTGCAGTAACAGGCATAGTGTTTCCCTGTATGGAACACTGGTACACTGCAGTAACAGGCATAGTGTTTCCCCTGTATGGTACACTACAGTAACAGGCATAGTGTTCCCCTGTATGGAACACTGGTACACTGCAGTAACAGGCATAGTGTTTCCCTGTATGGTACACTACAGTAACAGGCATAGTGTTTCCCTGTATGGTACACTACAGTAACAGGCATTGTGTTTCCCTGTATGGTACACTGGTACACTGCAGTAACAGGCATAGTGTTTCCCTGTATGGAACACTGCAGTAACAGGCATAGTGTTTCCCTGTATGGTGAACTGCAGTAACAGGCATAGTGTTTCCCTGTATGGTGCACTACAGTAACAGGCATAGTGTTTCCCCTGTATGGTGCACTGCAGTAACAGGCATAGTGTTTCCCATGTATGGTACACTGCAGTAACAGGCATAGTGTTTCCCCTGTATGGTACACTGCAGTAACAGGCATAGTGTTCCCCCTGTATGGTACACTGCAGTAACAGGCATAGTGTTTCCCTGTATGGTGCACTGCAGTAACACTAGTGTTTCAGGTAATGGGCATAGTGTTTCCCCTGTATGGTACACTGCAGTAACAGGCATAGTGTTCCTCCTGTATGGTACACACTGCAGTAACAGGCATAGTGTTCCTCCTGTATGGTACACTGGTACACTGCAGTGGTAACAGGCATAGTGTTTCCCCTGTATGGTACACTGGTACACTGCAGTAACGGGCATAGTGTTTTCCTGATATGGTACACTACAGTAACAGGCATAGTGTTCCCCATGTATGGAACACTGCAGTAACATGCATAGTGTTCCCCCTGTATGGAACACTGCAGTGGCATAGTGTTGGAGGTACAGCTGGTACACTAGTGTTCCCTGTATGGTACACAGTAACATGCATAGTGTTTCCCTGTATGGTACACTGGTACACTGCAGTAACAGGCATAGTGTTCCCCTGTATGGTACACTGCAGTAACAGGCATAGTGTTTCCCTGTATGGTACACTGGGCATAGTGTTTCCCCTGTATGGAACTGCAGTAACAGGCATAGTGTTCTCCCTGTAGGTGGTACACTGCAGTAACAGGCATAGTGTTTCCTGTATGGTACACTGCAGTAACAGGCATAGTGTTTCCACTGTATGGTACACTGCAGTAACAGGCATAGTGTTTCCCCTGTATGGTACACTGGTAACAGGCTAGTGTTTCAGTAACAGTAACAGCATAGTGTTTCCTGTATGGTACACTGCAGTAACAGGCATAGTGTTTCCTTGTATGGTACACTGCAGTAACAGGCATAGTGTTCTCCTGTATGGTACACTGCAGTAACAGGCATAGTGTTTCCCCTGTATGGTACACTGCAGTAACAGGCATAGTGTTTCCCCTGTATGGTACACTGCAGTAACAGGCATAGTGTTTCCCTGTATGGTACACTGCAGTAACAGGCACTAGGCATAGTGTTTCCACTGTATGGTACACTGCAGTAACAGGCATAGTGTTTCCCTGTATGGTACACTGCAGTAACAGGCATAGTGTTTCCCTGTATGGTACACTGCAGTAACAGGCATAGTGTTTCCCTGTATGGTACACTGCAGTAACAGGCATAGTGTTCCCCTGTATGGTACATGGTACACTGCAGTAACAGGCATTGTGTTTCCCTGTATGGTACACTGCAGTAACAGGCATAGTGTTTCCCTGTATGGTACACTGCAGTAACAGGCATAGTGTTTCCCCTGTATGGTACACTACAGTAACAGGCATAGTGTTCCCCTGTATGGAACACTGGTACACTGCAGTAACAGGCATAGTGTTTCCCTGTATGGTACACTACAGTAACAGGCATAGTGTTTCCCTGTATGGTACACTGGCACAGTAACAGGCATAGTGTTTCCCTGTATGGTACACTGGTACACTGCAGTAACAGGCATAGTGTTTCCCTGTATGGAACACTGCAGTAACAGGCATAGTGTTTCCCTGTATGGTGCACTGCAGTAACAGGCATAGTGTTTCCCTGTATGGTGCACTGTAACAGGCATAGTGTTTCCCTGTATGGTACACTGCAGTAACAGGCATAGTGTTTCCCTGTATGGTACACTGCAGTAACAGGCATAGTGTTTCCCTGGTATGGTACAGCTGGTACACTGCAGTAACAGGCATAGTGTTTCCCTGTATGGTACACTGCAGTAACAGGCATAGTGTTTCCCTGTATGGTACACTGCAGTAACAGGCATAGTGTTTCCCTGTATGGTACCTGCAGTAACAGGCATAGTGTTTCCCTGTATGGTAGACTGGAGCACTGCAGTAACAGGCATAGTGTTTCCTGCCTGTATGGTACACTGCAGTAACAGGCATAGTGTTTCCCTGTATGGTACACTGCAGTAACAGGCATAGTGTTCCTCCTGTATGGTACACTGGTACAGCAGTAACAGGCATAGTGTTCCCCTGTATGACTGGAGCACTGCAGTAACAGGCACTAGTGGCATAGTGTTCCCCTGTATGGTACACTGCAGTAACAGGCATAGTGTTTCCCCTGTATGGAACACTGCAGGGCATGTGTTCAGGCACTACTGCAGTAACAGTAGTGTTCACCTGTATGGTACACAGCAGTAACAGGCATAGTGTTTCCCTGTATGGTACACTGGTACACTGCAGTAACAGGCATAGTGTTTCCCTGTATGGTACACTGCAGTAACAGGCATAGTGTTTCCCTGTATGGTACACTGCAGTAACAGGCATAGTGTTTCCCCTGTATGGTTTCCCCTGTATGGTGCACTGCAGTAACAGGCATAGTGTTTCCCTGTATGGTACACTGCAGTAACAGGCATAGTGTTTCCCTGTATGGTACAAAACTGTGTACACTGCAGTAACAGGCATAGTGTTTCCCTGTATGGTACACTGCAGTAACAGGCATAGTGTTTCCCTGTATGGTACACTGCAGTAACAGGCATAGTGTTTCCCTGTATATGGTACACTGCAGTAACAGGCATAGTGTTTCCCCTGTATGGTGCACTGCAGTAACAGGCATTGTATGGTACACTGCAGTAACAGGCATAGTGTTTCCCCTGTATGGTACATAGTGTTTCTCCTGTGGTACACTGCAGTAACAGGCATAGTGTTCCCCTGTATGGTACACTGCAGTAACAGGCATAGTGTTTCCCTGTATGGTACACTGCAGTAACAGGCATAGTGTTTTCCTGTATGGTACACTATAGTAACAGGCATAGTTTCCCCATGTATGGAACACTGTAACATGGCTAGTGTTTCCCTGTATGGTACACTGAACAGGCATAGTGTTTCCCTGTATGGTACACTGCAGTAACAGGCATAGTGTTCCCCTGTATGGTACACTGGTACACTGGTAACAGGTGTAGTGTTTCCCTGTATGGTACACTGCAGTAACAGGCATAGTGTTTCCCTGTATGGAACACTGGTACACTGCAGTAACAGGCATAGTGTTTCCCTGTATGGAACACTGCAGTAACAGGCATAGTGTTTCCCTGTATGGTACACTGCAGTAACAGGCATGTGTTTCCCTGTATGGTAACTTAGGCATAGTGTTTCCTGTATGGTACACTACAGTATTGTGTTTCCCCTGTATGGTACACTGCAGTAACAGGCATAGTGTTTCCCTGTATGGAACACTGGGCATATGGTACTGCAGTAACAGGCTGCAGTAACAGGCATAGTGTTTCCCTGTATGGTACACTGCAGTAACAGGCATAGTGTTTCCCTGTATGGTACACTGCAGTAACAGGCATAGTGTTTCCCCTGTATGGTACACTGCAGTAACAGGCATAGTGTTTCCCTGTATGGTGCACTGCAGTAACAGGCATAGTGTTTCCCTGTTGCAGTAACAGGCATAGTGTTTCCCTGTATGGTACACTGAGTAACAGGCATAGTGTTTCCCTGTATGGTACACTGCAGTAACAGGCATAGTGTTTCCCCTGTATGGTACACTGCAGTAACAGGCATAGTGTTTCCCTGTATGGTACACTGCAGTAACAGGCATAGTGTTTCCCTGTATGGTACACTGCAGTAACAGGCATAGTGTTTCCCCTGTATGGTACACTGCAGTAACAGGCATAGTGTTTCCCCTGTATGGTGCACTGTATGGTACAGTAACAGGCATAGTGTTTCCCTGTGGTACACTGCAGTAACAGGCATAGTGTTTCCCCTGGTACACTGCAGTAACAGGCATAGTGTTTCCCTGTATGGTGCACTGCAGTAACAGGCATAGTGTTTCATGTAACAGGGCATAGTGTTTCCCCTGTATGGTACACTGCAGTAACAGGCATAGTGTTTCCCTGTATGGTACACTGCAGTAACAGGCATAGTGTTTCCCCTGTATGGTACTGCAGTAACAGGCATAGTGTTTCCCTGTATGGTGCACTGCAGTAACAGGGTGTTTCCCTGTATGGTGCACTGGGGTGTAGTGTTTCCCTGTATGGAACACCCCCTGTGTAACAGGCATAGTGTTTCCCTGTATGGTACACTGCAGTAACAGGCATAGTGTTTCCCTGTATGGTACACTGGTACACTGCAGTAACAGGCATGTGTTTCCCTGTATGGTACACTGCAGTAACAGGCATAGTGTTTCCCTGTTTCAGTAACAGGCATGTGTTTCCCTGTATGGTACACTGCAGTAACAGGCATAGTGTTTCCAGGGGTATGGTACACTGCAGTAACAGGCATAGTGTTCCCCCTGTATGGTACACTGCAGTAACAGGCATAGTGTTTCCCTGTATGGTGCACTGCAGTAACAGGCATAGTGTTTCCCTGTATGGAACACTGCAGTAACAGGCATTGTGTTCCCCTGTATGGTGGACTGCAGTAACAGGCATAGTGTTTCCCTGTATGGTACACTGCAGTAACAGGCATAGTGTTTCTCCTGTATGGTACACTGCAGTAACAGGCATAGTGTTTCTCCTGTATGGTACACTGCAGTAACAGGCATAGTGTTTCCCTGTATGGTACACTGCAGTAACAGGCATAGTGTTTCCCTGTATGGTACACTGCAGTAACAGGCATAGTGTTTCCCTGTATGGTACACTGCAGTAACAGGCATAGTGTTTCCCTGTATGGTACACTGCAGTAACAGGCATAGTGTTTCCCTGTATGGTACACTGCAGTAACAGGCATAGTGTTTCTCCTGTATGGTACACTGCAGTAACAGGCATAGTGTTTCCCTGTATGGTACACTGCAGTAACAGGCATAGTGTTTCCCCTGTATGGTACACTGCAGTAACAGGCATAGTGTTTCCCTGTATGGAACACTGGTACACTGCAGTAACAGGCATAGTGTTTCCCTGTATGGTACACTGCAGTAACAGGCATAGTGTTCCCCTGTATGGAACACTGGTACAGTATGGTTTCCCTGTATGGTACACTGCAGTAACAGGCATAGTGTTTCCCTGTATGGTACACTGGTAACAGGCATTGTGTTTCCCTGTATGGTACACTGGTACACTGCAGTAACAGGCATAGTGTTTCCCTGTATGGTACACTGCAGTAACAGGCATAGTGTTTCCCTGTATGGTGCACTGCAGTAACAGGCATAGTGTTTCCCTGTATGGTGCACTGCAGTAACAGGCATAGTGTTTCCCCTGTATGGTGCACTGCAGGCATAGTGTTTCCCTGTATGGTACACTGCAGTAACAGGCATAGTGTTTCCCTGTATGGTACACTGCAGTAACAGGCATAGTGTTTCCCACTGCAGTAACAGGCATAGTGTTTCCCCTGTACACTGCAGTAACAGGCATAGTGTTTCCCCTGTATGGTACACTGCAGTAACAGGCATAGTGTTTCCCTGTATGGTACACTGCAGTAACAGGCATAGTGTTTCCCCTGTATGGTGGTACACTGCAGTAACAGGCATAGTGTTTCCCTGTATGGTACACTGCAGTAACAGGCATAGTGTTTCCCCTGTTACTCCTGTATGGTACACTGGTACACTGCAGTAACAGGCATAGTGTTCCTCCTGTATGGTACACTGCAGTAACAGGCATAGTGTTTTCCCTGTATGGTACACTGCAGGCATAACACTGCAGGCATAGTGTTTCACTGCAGTACCAGGCATAGTGTTCCCCTGTATGATACCTGGCATATGGTAAACAGGCATAGTGTTCACTGCAGTAACAGGTTTCCCTGTATGGTATGGTAGCAGTGGCATAGTGTTCTCCTGTATGGTACACTGTGTTTACCTGTATGGTACACTGCAGCAGTAACAGGCATAGTGTTCTCCTGGTATGGTACACTGCAGTAACAGGCATAGTGTTTCCCTGTATGGTACACTGCAGTAACAGGCATAGTGTTTCCCTGTATGGTACACTGCAGTAACAGGCATAGTGTTTCCCCTGTATGGTACACACTGCAGTAACAGGCATAGTGTTTCCCTGTATGGTACCTGTATGGTACACTGCAGTAACAGGCATAGTGTTTTCCCCTGTATGGTACACTGCAGTAACAGGCATAGTGTTCCCCTGTATGGTACACTGCAGTAACAGGCATAGTGTTTCCCATGTATGGTACACTGGTACACTGCAGTAACAGGCATAGTGTTTTTTGTATGGTACTGTATGGTACACTGCAGTAACAGGCATAGTGTTCTCCTGTATGGTACACTGCAGTAACAGGCATAGTGTTTCCCTGTATGGTACACTGGTAACAGGCATAGTGTTTCCACTCTATGGTACACTGCAGTAACAGGCATAGTGTTTCCCCTGTATGGTACACTGCACAGGCATGTGTTTCCCTGTAGTAACAGGCATAGTGTTTCCCTGTATGGTACACTGCAGTAACAGGCATAGTGTTTCCCTGTATGGTACACTGCAGTAACAGGCATAGTGTTTCCCTGTATGGTACACTGCAGTAACAGGCATAGTGTTTCCCTGTATGGTACACTGGGCATACATAACAGGCATGTGTTTCACTGCAGTAACTGTATGGTACACTGCAGTAACAGGCATTGTGTTCCCCTGTATGGTACACTGCAGTAACAGGCATAGTGTTTCCCTGTATTCCCTGTATGGTGCACTGCAGTAACAGGCATAGTGTTTCTCCTGTATGGTACACTGCAGTAACAGGCATTGTGTTCCCCCTGTATGGTACACTGCAGTAACAGGCATAGTGTTTCCCTGTATGGTGCACTGCAGTAACAGGCATAGTGTTTCTCCTGTATGGTACACTGGTTCCCCCTGTACACTGCAGTAACAGGCATAGTGTTTCCCTGTATGGTACACTGCAGTAACAGGCATAGTGTTTCCCTGTATGGTACACTGGTACACTGCAGTAACAGGCATAGTGTTTCCCTGTATGGTACACTGCAGTAACAGGCATAGTGTTTCCACACTGCAGTATGGTACACTGCAGTAACAGGCATAGTGTTTCCACTGTATGGTACACTGCAGTAACAGGCATAGTGTTGGTACACTGCAGTAACAGGCATAGTGTTTCCCTGTATGGTGCACTGCAGTAACAGGCATAGTGTTTCTCCTGTATGGAACACTGCAGTAACAGGCATTGTGTTCCCCCTGTATGGTGCACTGCAGTAACAGGCATAGTGTTTCCCTGTATGGTACACTGCAGTAACAGGCATAGTGTTTCCCTGTATGGTGCACTGCAGTAACAGGCATAGTGTTTCTCCTGTATGGTACACTGCAGTAACAGGCATAGTGTTTCCCTGTATGGTGCACTGCAGTAACAGGCATTGTGTTTCTCCTGTATGGTACACTGCAGTAATTAAGATCATTATCTGTCTGTGGTCACTAATTGGTTTCCTAATGGTTCAGCTTTGTGACCAGGTTGGCTAATTTGTGTGCTATAAAAATGGATGTGTTTATAAAAATGTATTAAATTAGACTTTTGAAAAGCATCACAGTATTTCCATGATGGACAGGGTTAGGGTTTATGTGGAAAATAAAGGGAGCAAATTAAAAAGCATCACGTTGTTTGCAACATGAAATAATGATTCTCTGTGAAGTCCCAGGATCAGAGTCCCAACCAGTAGTAAAGGATCAGTGTTTAATGCTGCAGTAAAGGATCAGTGTCCCATGCAGTAGTAAAGGATCAGTGTCCCACCCAGCAGTAAAGGATCAGTGTCCCACCCAGTAGTAAAGGATCAGTGTCCCACCCAGTAGTAAAGGATCAGTGTCCCACCCAGTAGTAAAGGATCAGTGTCCCATGCAGTAGTAAAGGATCAGTGTCCCACCCAGCAGTAAAGGATCAGTGTTTAATGCTGCAGTAAAGGATCAGTGTTTAATGCAGTAGTAAAGGATCAGTGTCCCACCCAGCAGTAAAGGATCAGTGTCCCACCCAGCAGTAAAGGATCAGTGTCCCACCCAGTAGTAAAGGATCAGTGTCACCCAGTAGTAAAGGATCAGTGTCCCACAGTAGTAAAGGATCAGTGTCCCACCCAGCAGTAAAGGATCAGTGTCCCACCCAGCAGTAAAGGATCAGTGTCCCACCCAGCAGTAAAGGATCAGTGTTTAATGCTGCAGTAAAGGATCAGTGTCCCACCCAGCAGTAAAGGATCAGTGTTTAATGCTGCAGTAAAGGATCAGTGTCCCACCCAGCAGTAAAGGATCAGTGTCACCCAGCAGTAAAGGATCAGTGTCACCCAGTAGTCAGTGGTACACCCAGCAGTAAAGGATCAGTGTCCCACCCAGTAGTAAAGGATCAGTGTCCCACCCAGCAGTAAAGGATCAGTGTCCCACCCAGTAGTAAAGGATGGTGTCACCCAGTAGTAAAGGATCAGTGTCCCACCCAGTAGTAAAGGATCAGTGTCCCACCCAGTAGTAAAGGATCAGTGTCCCACCCAGTAGTAAGGATCAGTGTCCCACCCAGTAGTAAAGGATCAGTGTAAAGGATCAGTGTTTAATGCAGTAGTAAAGGATCAGTGTCCCACCCAGTAAAGGATCAGTGTCCCACCCAGTAGTAAAGGATCAGTGTCCCACCCAGCAGTAAAGGATCAGTGTTTGTCCCACCCAGTAGTAAAGGATCAGTGTCCCAGTGTTTCCCAGTAGTAAAGGATCAGTGTCCCACCCAGCAGTAAAGGATCAGTGTCCCAAGCAGTAAAGGATCAGTGTCCCACCCAGCAGTAAAGGATCAGTGTCCCACCCAGTAGTAAAGGATCAGTGTCCCACCAGTAGTAAAGGATCAGTGTCCCACCCAGTAGTAAAGGATCAGTGTCAGTAAAAGGATCAGTGTCATAGTAAAGGATCAGTGTCCCACCCAGTAGTAAAGGATCAGTGTTTAATGCAGCAGTAAAGGATCAGTGTCCCACCCAGTAGTAAAGGATCAGTGTCCCACAGTAGTAAAGGATCAGTGTCCCACCCAGTAGTAAAGGATCAGTGTCCCACCCAGTAGTAAAGGATCAGTGTCCCACCCAGTAGTAAAGGATCAGTGTCCCACCCAGTAGTAAAGGATCAGTGTCAGTAGTAAAGGATCAGTGTTTAATGCAGCAGTAAAGGATCAGTGTTTAATGCAGCAGTAAAGGATCAGTGTCCCACCCAGTAGTAAAGGATCAGTGTCCCACCCAGCAGTAAAGGATCAGTGTTTAATGCAGTAGTAAGGGATCAGTGTCCCATGCAGTAGTAAAGGATCAGTGTCCCATGCAGTAGTAAAGGATCAGTGTTTAATGCAGTAGTAAAGGATCAGTGTTTAATGCTGCAGTAAAGGATCAGTGTTTAATGCAGTAGTAAAGGATCAGTGTCCCATGCTGCAGTAAAGGATCAGTGTTTAATGCTGCAGTAAAGGATCAGTGTTTAATGCAGTAGTAAAGGATCAGTGTCCCATGCTGCAGTAAAGGATCAGTGTCCCACCCAGCAGTAAAGGATCAGTGTTTAATGCAGCAGTAAAGGATCAGTGTTTAATGCAGTAGTAAAGGATCAGTGTCCCACCCAGTAGTAAAGGATCAGTGTCCCACCCAGCAGTAAAGGATCAGTGTTTAATGCTGCAGTAAAGGATCAGTGTCCCACCCAGCAGTAAAGGATCAGTGTTTAATGCTGCAGTAAAGGATCAGTGTCCCACCCAGCAGTAAAGGATCAGTGTTTAATGCTGCAGTAAAGGATCAGTGTCCCACCCAGCAGTAAAGGATCAGTGTCCCATAGCAGTAAAGGATCAGTGTCCCACCCAGTAGTAAAGGATCAGTGTCCCACCCAGCAGTAAAGGATCAGTGTCCCACCCAGTAGTAAAGGATCAGTGTCCCACCCAGCAGTAAAGGATCAGTGTCCCACCCAGTAGTAAAGGATCAGTGTCCCACCCAGTAGTAAAGGATCAGTGTCCCACCCAGTAGTAAAGGATCAGTGTCCCACCCAGTAGTAAAGGATCAGTGTCCCATAGTAAAGGATCAGTGTCCCACCCAGTAGTAAAGGATCAGTGTCCCACCCAGCAGTAAAGGATCAGTGTTTAATGCAGTAGTAAAGGATCAGTGTCCCACCCAGCAGTAAAGGATCAGTGTCCCACCCAGTAGTAAAGGATCAGTGTCACCCAGCAGTAAAGGATCAGTGTCCCACCCAGCAGTAAAGGATCAGTTTCCCACCCAGTAGTAAAGGATCAGTGTCCCACCCAGTAGTAAAGGATCAGTGTCCCACCCAGCAGTAAAGGATCAGTGTCCCACCCAGCAGTAAAGGATCAGTGTCCCACCCAGCAGTAAAGGATCAGTGTCCCACCCAGTAGTAAAGGATCAGTGTCCCACCCAGTAGTAAAGGATCAGTGTCCCACCCAGTAGTAAAGGATCAGTGTCCCACCCAGTAGTAAAGGATCAGTGTCCCACCCAGTAGTAAAGGATCAGTGTTTAATGCAGCAGTAAAGGATCAGTGTCCCACCCAGTAGTAAAGGATCAGTGTCCCACCCAGTAGTAAAGGATCAGTGTCCACCCAGTAGTAAAGGATCAGTGTCCCACCCAGTAGTAAAGGATCAGTGTCCCACCCAGTAGTAAAGGATCAGTGTCCCACCCAGTAGTAAAGGATCAGTGTTTAATGCAGCAGTAAAGGATCAGTGTTTAATGCAGCAGTAAAGGATCAGTGTCCCACCCAGTAGTAAAGGATCAGTGTCCCACCCAGCAGTAAAGGATCAGTGTTTAATCAGCAGTAGTAAGGGATCAGTGTCCCATGCAGTAGTAAAGGATCAGTGTTTAATGCAGTAGTAAAGGATCAGTGTTTAATGCAGTAGTAAAGGATCAGTGTCCCACCCAGTAGTAAAGGATCAGTGTCCCACCCAGTAGTAAAGGATCAGTGTCCCACCCAGTAGTAAAGGATCAGTGTTTAATGCAGCAGTAAAGGATCAGTGTTTAATGCAGCAGTAAAGGATCAGTGTCCCACCCAGTAGTAAAGGATCAGTGTCCCACCCAGCAGTAAAGGATCAGTGTTTAATGCAGTAGTAAGGGATCAGTGTCCCATGCAGTAGTAAAGGATCAGTGTTTAATGCAGTAGTAAAGGATCAGTGTTTAATGCTGCAGTAAAGGATCAGTGTCCCATGCTGCAGTAAAGGATCAGTGTCCCATGCAGTAGTAAAGGATCAGTGTTTAATGCTGCAGTAAAGGATCAGTGTTTAATGCAGTAGTAAAGGATCAGTGTTTAATGCAGTAGTAAAGGATCAGTGTCCCATGCTGCAGTAAAGGATCAGTGTCCCATGCAGTAGTAAAGGATCAGTGTTTAATGCTGCAGTAAAGGATCAGTGTTTAATGCAGCAGTAAAGGATCAGTGTTTAATGCTGCAGTAAAGGATCAGTGTTTAATGCAGTAGTAAAGGATCAGTGTCCCATGCAGTAGTAAAGGATCAGTGTTTAATGCTGCAGTAAAGGATCAGCGTTTAATGCTGCAGTAAAGGATCAGTGTTTAATGCAGTAGTAAAGGATCCATGTCCCATGCTGCAGTAAAGGATCAGTGTTTAATGCTGCAGTAAAGGATCAGTGTTTAATGCTGCAGTAAAGGATCAGTGTTTAATGCTGCAGTAAAGGATCAGTGTTTAATGCAGTAGTAAAGGATCAGTGTTTAATGCAGTAGTAAAGGATCAGTGTTTAATGCAGTAGTAAAGGATCAGTGTCCCATGCAGCAGTAAAGGATCAGTGTTTAATGCAGTAGTAAAGGATCAGTGTTTAATGCAGTAGTAAAGGATCAGTGTTTAATGCTGCAGTAAAGGATCAGCGTTTAATGCAGTAGTAAAGGATTAGTGTCCCATGCAGTAGTAAAGGATCCATGTCCCATGCTGCAGTAAAGGATCAGTGTTTAATGCTGCAGTAAAGGATCAGCGTTTAATGCAGTAGTAAAGGATCAGTGTCCCACCCAGTAGTAAAGGATCCATGTCCCATGCTGCAGTAAAGGATCAGTGTTTAATGCTGCAGTAAAGGATCAGCGTTTAATGCAGTAGTAAAGGATCAGTGTCCCACCCAGTAGTAAAGGATCAGTGTCCCACCCAGCAGTAAAGGATCAGTGTCCCACCCAGCAGTAAAGGATCAGTGTCCCACCCAGCAGTAAAGGATCAGTGTCCCACCCAGTAGTAAAGGATCAGTGTCCCACCCAGTAGTAAAGGATCAGTGTCCCACCCAGTAGTAATGGATCAGTGTCCCACCCAGTAGTAAAGGATCAGTGTCCCACCCAGTAGTAAAGGATCAGTGTCCCACCCAGTAGTAAAGGATCAGTGTTTAATGCAGCAGTAAAGGATCAGTGTCCCACCCAGTAGTAAAGGATCAGTGTCCCAGTAAAGGATCAGTGTCCCACCCAGTAGTAAAGGATCAGTGTCCCATAGTAAAGGATCAGTGTCCCAGTAGTAAAGGATCAGTGTCCCACCCAGTAGTAAAGGATCAGTGTCCCACCCAGTAAAAGGATCAGTGTTTAATGCAGCAGTAAAGGATCAGTGTTTAATGCAGCAGTAAAGGATCAGTGTCCCACCCAGTAGTAAAGGATCAGTGTCCCACCCAGCAGTAAAGGATCAGTGTTTAATGCAGTAGTAAGGGATCAGTGTCCCATGCAGTAGTAAAGGATCAGTGTTTAATGCAGTAGTAAAGGATCAGTGTCCCATGCTGCAGTAAAGGATCAGTGTTTAATGCAGTAGTAAGGGATCAGTGTCCCATGCTGCAGTAAAGGATCAGTGTTTAATGCTGCAGTAAAGGATCAGTGTTTAATGCAGTAGTAAAGGATCAGTGTCCCATGCTGCAGTAAAGGATCAGTGTTTAATGCTGCAGTAAAGGATCAGTGTTTAATGCAGTAGTAAAGGATCAGTGTCCCATGCTGCAGTAAAGGATCAGTGTTTAATGCTGCAGTAAAGGATCAGTGTTTAATGCAGTAGTAAAGGATCAGTGTCCCACCCAGCAGTAAAGGATCAGTGTTTAATGCTGCAGTAAAGGATCAGTGTTTAATGCTGTAGTAAAGGATCAGTGTTTAATGCAGTAGTAAAGGATCAGTGTTTAATGCAGTAGTAAAGGATCAGTGTTTAATGCAGTAGTAAAGGATCAGTGTCCCATGCTGCAGTAAAGGATCAGTGTCCCACCCAGCAGTAAAGGATCAGTGTTTAATGCAGTAGTAAAGGATCAGTGTTTAATGCAGTAGTAAAGGATCAGTGTTTAATGCAGTAGTAAAGGATCAGTGTCCCATGCTGCAGTAAAGGATCAGTGTCCCATGCAGTAGTAAAGGATCAGTGTCCCACCCAGCAGTAAAGGATCAGTGTTTAATGCTGCAGTAAAGGATCAGTGTCCCACCCAGCAGTAAAGGATCAGTGTTTAATGCTGCAGTAAAGGATCAGTGTCCCACCCAGCAGTAAAGGATCAGTGTCCCACCCAGCAGTAAAGGATCAGTGTCCCACCCAGTAGTAAAGGATCAGTGTCCCAATGCAGCAGTAAAGGATCAGTGTCCCACCCAGTAGTAAAGGATCAGTGTCCCACCCAGCAGTAAAGGATCAGTGTCCCACCCAGTAGTAAAGGATCAGTGTCCTGCCCAGTAGTAAAGGATCAGTGTCCCACCCAGTAGTAAAGGATCAGTGTCCCACCCAGTAGTAAAGGATCAGTGTCCCACCCAGTAGTAAAGGATCAGTGTCCCACCCAGTAGTAAAGGATCAGTGTCCCACCCAGCAGTAAAGGATCAGTGTTTAATGCAGTAGTAAAGGATCAGTGTCCCACCCAGCAGTAAAGGATCAGTGTCCCAGGATCAGTGTCCCACCCAGTAGTAAAGGATCAGTGTCCCACCCAGCAGTAAAGGATCAGTGTCCCACCCAGCAGTAAAGGATCAGTGTTTACCCAGCAGTAAAGGATCAGTGTCCCACCCAGTAGTAAAGGATCAGTGTCCCACCCAGCAGTAAAGGATCAGTGTCCCACCCAGCAGTAAAGGATCAGTGTCCCACCCAGCAGTAAAGGATCAGTGTCCCACCCAGTAGTAAAGGATCAGTGTCAGTAAAGGATCAGTGTCCCAAAGTAAAGGATCAGTGTCCCACCCAGTAGTAAAGGATCAGTGTCCCACCCAGTAGTAAAGGATCAGTGTTTAATGCAGCAGTAAAGGATCAGTGTCCACCCAGTAGTAAAGGATCAGTGTCCCATAGTAAAGGATCAGTGTCCCACCCAGTAGTAAAGGATCAGTGTCCCATGCAGTAGTAAAGGATCAGTGTCCCAATGCAGTAGTAAAGGATCAGTGTCCCACCCAGTAGTAAAGGATCAGTGTTTAATGCTGCAGTAAAGGATCAGTGTCCCACCCAGTAGTAAAGGATCAGTGTCCCATGCAGTAAAGGATCAAATGCAGTAGTAGTGTCCCACCCAGCAGTAAAGGATCAGTGTTTAATGCAGTAGTAAAGGATCAGTGTTTAATGCTTTAAATGCTGCAGTAAAGGATCAGTGTTTAATGCAGCAGTAAAGGATCAGTGTTTAATGCAGCAGTAAAGGATCAGTGTTTAATCAGTAGTAAAGGATCAGTGTCCCACCCAGCAGTAAAGGATCAGTGTCCCACCCAGCAGTAAAGGATCAGTGTCCCACCCAGCAGTAGTAAAGGATCAGTGTTTAACCCAGTAGTAAAGGATCAGTGTCCCACCCAGTAGTAAAGGATCAGTGTCCCACCCAGTAGTAAAGGATCAGTGTCCCACCCAGTAGTAAAGGATCAGTGTCCCACCCAGCAGTAAAGGATCAGTGTTTAATGCAGTAGTAAAGGATCAGTGTCCCAATGTAGTAAAGGATCAGTGTTTAATAGTAAAGGATCAGTGTCCCACCCAGTAGTAAAGGATCAGTGTCCCATGCAGTAGTAAAGGATCAGTGTCCCACCCAGTGTTCAATGTCCCACCCAGTAGTAAAGGATCAGTGTCCCATGCAGTAGTAAAGGATCAGTGTTTAATGCAGTAGTAAAGGATCAGTGTTTAATGCAGCAGTAAAGGATCAGTGTTTAATGCTGCAGTAAAGGATCAGTGTCCCACCCAGTAGTAAAGGATCAGTGTCCCATGCAGCAGTAAAGGATCAGTGTTTAATGCAGTAGTAAGGGATCAGTGTCCCATGCAGTAGTAAAGGATCAGTGTTTAATGCAGTAGTAAAGGATCAGTGTTTAATGCAGCAGTAAAGGATCAGTGTCCCACCCAGCAGTAAAGGATCAGTGTTTAATGCAGTAGTAAAGGATCAGTGTTTAATGCAGTAGTAAAGGATCAGTGTTTAATGCTGTAGTAAAGGATCAGTGTTTAATGCTGCAGTAAAGGATCAGTGTTTAATGCAGTAGTAAAGGATCAGTGTTTAATGCTGCAGTAAAGGATCAGTGTTTAATGCAGTAGTAAAGGATCAGTGTCCCATGCAGTAGTAAAGGATCAGTGTCCCATGCTGCAGTAAAGGATCAGTGTTTAATGCTGCAGTAAAGGATCAGTGTTTAATGCAGTAGTAAAGGATCAGTGTCCCACCCAGTAGTAAAGGATCAGTGTTTAATGCAGCAGTAAAGGATCAGTGTTTAATGCAGCAGTAAAGGATCAGTGTTTAATGCAGAAGTACAACAACAGGTTGGTCTATTTGCTGCGGCTGGTTGTTATCAACCTTGCAGCTCAATAGTTCTAGTGCTTTCTGCCGTGTGACACATGATGTTTTTGAGCCTCATCTTGTTCAGTGTTCACTGTGATCACGCCTTTCACAGGCCACTTACATTATCCCTTCTGTGGAGAGACTTCGGCTAGCGTCCCAAATGCCAGCCTATTTCCTATATAGTGCTCTACTTTTGACCGGGGCCAATGGGGCTGGGAATAGGGTGTCATTTGTCACTTAACACCTTCACGGGCTGCTATGAATCTGATGCAGTCACTCTTTAGAACCGAGGTGATAAACTGGATCATATTTGATTGTGTCATAATGGATGCATTCCAAATGGCACCTCTATATGTTCTACTCCCAGTGCACTACTTCAGACCAGTGGTAGTGCACTGCGTAGGGAATAGGGTGCCATTTTGGGATGTAGACACCATCTCACTTTCAGAGAGGGAAGAAAGGGCACATCGTGTCCATACTTCATATTACATGATGGAGGTTCAGAACCCAGCCAGTGGGTTGTATTTCAATGATAGGCCTCTACACTGTTCAAGACAACACCGCCCAGCGATGAGTCATCCAACTAGTACTCGTAAAGGAAGAACAGTAATGTAGACACCTACAATTACCTGAGAAAAAACAGAAAGACACAACAACAGATTTGTCCCTTAATATGCTGTCTCTGTCATATCCATCAATATGTTCTTCTTTCTCACAAATGCTTTCTCTCTCTCTCTCTCTCTCTCTCTCTCTGTCTACATCATTGTGTCAGTGGGTCTAGTGGGAACACTTTGATTGTGACACCTGTTGTGCCTGTATGTCCAGGGGGGAACACTTTGATTGTGACACCTGTTGTGCCTGGTCATCCGTGGGAAAATCAACATGTGACAGAGAAGGACGCATCATCATCATCATCACATGAAAAGGAGAGACGACACATGACATCACACCTCTTTTTGAACACATTACTGGAAAGGAGCAACAGGCCTACAGGAACAGAACATCAGTAATGTTACATGTTGGGTCCTGAGTCTGTCCAGACTATGTTCCAGGTACTGTCTGATCCCAGAAGATGTCAAATGCTGCACCTAGATTAAAAGCAGAGAACATTCTGGGCCAGAATGCACCTAGGTTAAAAGCAGAGAACATTCTGGGCCAGGTGCTGCACCTAGGTTAAAAGCAGAGAACATTCTGGGCCAGGGTGCTGCACCTAGGTTAAAAGCAGAGAACATTCTGGGCCAGAATGAACCTAGGTTAAAATCAGAGAACATTCTGGGCCAGTGTGCTGCACCTAGATTAAAAGCAGAGAACATTCTGGGCCAGTGTGCTGCACCTAGGTTAAAAGAGAACATTCTGGGCCAGAAAAGAACATTCTGGGCCAGTGTGCTGCACCTAGGTTAAAAGCAGAGAACATTCTGGGCCAGGGTGCTGCACCTAGGTTAAAAGCCTAGGTTAAAATCAGAGAACATTCTGGGCCAGTGTGCTGCACCTAGATTAAAAGCAGAGAACATTCTGGGCCAGTGTGCTGCACCTAGGTTAAAAGCAGAGAACATTCTGGGCCAGTGTGCTGCACCTAGGTTAAAAGCAGAGAACATTCTGGGCCAGGGTGCTGCACCTAGGTTAAAAGCAGAGAACATTCTGGGCCAGAATGAACCTAGGTTAAAATCAGAGAACATTCTGGGCCAGTGTGCTGCACCTAGGTTAAAAGCAGAGAACATTCTGGGCCAGGGTGCTGCACCTAGGTTAAAAGCAGAGAACATTCTGGGCCAGTGTGCTGCACCTAGGTTAAAAGCAGAGAACATTCTGGGCCAGGGTGCTGCACCTAGGTTAAAAGCAGAGAACATTCTGGGCCAGTGTGCTGCACCTAGGTTAAAAGCAGAGAACATTCTGGGCCAGGTGCTAGAGAACTTCTGGGCCAGGTTTAAAAGCAGAGAACATTCTGGGCCAGTGTGCTGCACCTAGGTTAAAAGCAGAGAACATTCTGGGCCAGGGTGCTGCACCTAGGTTAAAAGCAGAGAACATTCTGGGCCAGGGTGCTGGACCTGGTTAAAAGCACCTGGGCCAGTGGTTAAAAAGCAGAGAACATTCTGGGCCAGGGTGCTGCACCTAGGTTAAAAGCAGAGAACATTCTGGGCCAGGGTGCTGCACCTAGGTTAAAAGCAGAGAACATTCTGGGCCAGAAGCACCTAGGTTAAAAGCAGAGAACATTCTGGGCCAGGGTGCTGCACCTAGGTTAAGAGCAGAGAATATTCTGGGCCAGTGTGCTGCACCTAGGTTAAGAGCAGAGAACATTCTGGGCCAGTGTGCTGCACCTAGGTTAAAAGCAGAGAGCATTCTGGGCCAGGGTGCTGCACCTAGGTTAAAAGCAGAGAGCATTCTGGGCCAGTGTGCTGCACCTAGGTTAAAAGCAGAGAGCATTCTGGGCCAGGGTGCTGCACCTAGGTTAAAAGCAAAGAACATTCTGGGCCAGGGTGCTGCACCTAGGTTAAAAGCAGAGAACATTCTGGGCCAGTGTGCTGCACCTAGGTTAAAAGCAGAGAACATTCTGGGCCAGTGTGCTGCACCTAGGTTAAAAGCAGAGAACATTCTGGGCCAGTGTGCTGCACCTAGGTTAAAAGCAGAGAACATTCTGGGCCAGTGTGCTGCACCTAGGTTAAAAGCAGAGAACATTCTGGGCCAGGGTGCTGCACCTAGGTTAAAAGCAGAGAACATTCTGGGCCAGTGTGCTGCACCTAGGTTAAAAGCAGAGAACATTCTGGGCCAGGGTGCTGCACCTAGGTTAAAAGCAGAGAACATTCTGGGCCAGTGTGCTGCACCTAGGTTAAAAGCAGAGAACATTCTGGGCCAGGGTGCTGCACCTAGGTTAAAAGCAGAGAACATTCTGGGCCAGGGTGCTGCACCTAGGTTAAAAGCAGAGAACATTCTGGGCCAGAAGCACCTAGGTTAAAAGCAGAGAACATTCTGGGCCAGGGTGCTGCACCTAGGTTAAGAGCAGAGAATATTCTGGGCCAGTGTGCTGCACCTAGGTTAAGAGCAGAGAACATTCTGGGCCAGTGTGCTGCACCTAGGTTAAAAGCAGAGAGCATTCTGGGCCAGGGTGCTGCACCTAGGTTAAAAGCAGAGAGCATTCTGGGCCAGTGTGCTGCACCTAGGTTAAAAGCAGAGAGCATTCTGGGCCAGGGTGCTGCACCTAGGTTAAAAGCAAAGAACATTCTGGGCCAGGGTGCTGCACCTAGGTTAAAAGCAGAGAACATTCTGGACCAGGGTGCTGCACCTAGGTTAAAAGCAGAGAACATTCTGGACCATGGTGCTGCACCTAGGTTAAAAGCAGAAAACATTCTGGGCCAGTGTGCTGCACCTAGGTTAAAAGCAGAAAACATTCTGGGCCAGTGTGCTGCACCTAGGTTAAAAGCAGAGAACATTCTGGGCCAGTGTGCTGCACCTAGGTTAAAAGCAGAGAACATTCTGGGCCAGGGTGCTGCACCTAGGTTAAAAGCAGAGAACATTCTGGGCCAGTGTGCTGCACCTAGGTTAAAAGCAGAGAACATTCTGGGCCAGGGTGCTGCACCTAGGTTAAAAGCAGAGAACATTCTGGGCCAGGGTGCTGCACCTAGGTTAAAAGCAGAGAACATTCTGGGCCAGTGTGCTGCACCTAGGTTAAAAGCAGAGAACATTCTGGGCCAGTGTGCTGCACCTAGGTTAAAAGCAGAGAACATTCTGGGCCAGGTTAAAAGCAGAGAACATTCTGGGCCAGAAGCACCTAGGTTAAAAGCAGAGAACATTCTGGGCCAGAAGCACCTAGGTTAAAAGCAGAGAACATTCTGGGCCAGGGTGCTGCACCTAGGTTAAAAGCAGAGAACATTCTGGGCCAGAAGCACCTAGGTTAAAAGCAGAGAACATTCTGGGCCAGAAGCACCTAGGTTAAAAGCAGAGAGCATTCTGGGCCAGGGTGCTGCACCCTACTCTTGGAGAAGTCACACATTCAAACACTTTGACGTCAATGAAAAACCAACTGACACTCTCTACTGAAATGTTTCTTTAATTTCAGAAATAGACTTTCTATCTGCTAAAAGCATAGTCTGTGGAGAGTCTGGGTCAACCAGCCCTGTAGAGTAGGATTGACTGTTGAAGGTTTATGGATTACAGATGGTGAGGTACAGACAATGCCTTGCAGTTTCACATTAGGTGTGTAAACCAGCCCTGTAGAGTAGGATTGACTGTTAAAGGTTTATGGATTACAGATGGTGAGGTACAGACAATGCCTTGCAGTTTCACATTAGGTGTCTAAACCATCTGTGTAAACCAGATATTGGAGTGGAGACAGAGTGACACACAATAACAGAACAGATGCAACAATACATCAAAACAACTACCCACTCCTCCACTCCTCCACTCCACCACTCCTCCACTCCTCCACTCCTCCAACCCTCCACTCCTCCACTCCTCCACTCCTCCAACCCTCCACTCCTCCACTCCTCCACTCCTCCACTCCTCCAACCCTCCACTCCTCCACTCCTCCACTCCTCCAACCCTCCACTCCTCCACTCCTCCACTCCTCCACTCCTCCATTCCTCCACACCTCCACTCCTCCACTCCTCCACTCCCCCACTCCTCCAACCCTCCACTCCTCCACTCCTCCACTCCTCCAACCCTCCAACCCTCTCTCCATCTCCCCATGTCTCCATCTCTCCATCTCTCGATCTCTCCCTGTCCCCAGGTCTCCATCTCCCCATGTCTCCCTCTCTCCATGTCTCCATCTCTCCATGTCTCCTTCTCCCCATGTCTCCCTCTCTCCCTCTCCCCCTCTCTCCATGTCAGCATGTCTCCATCTCTCCATCTCCCCATGTCTCCCTCTCTCCATGTCTCCATCTCCCCATCTCCCCATGTCTCCATGTCTTCTTCTCCCCATGTCTCCCTCTCTCCATGTCTCCATCTCCCCATGTCTCCATGTCTCCTTCTCCCCATGTCTCCTTCTCCCCATGTCTCCCTCTCTCCCTCTCTCCATGTCAGCATGTCTCCATCTCTCCATCTCCCCATGTCTCCATCTCCCCATGTCTCCCTCTCTCCATGTCTCCATCTCCCCATGTCTCCATGTCTCCCTCTCTCCATGTCTCCATCTCCCCATGTCTCCATCTCCCCATGTCTCCATGTCTCCTTCTCCCCATGTCTCCCTCTCCCCATGTCTCCATCTCTCCATGTCTCCATCTCCCCATGTCTCCATCTCTCCATGTCTCCATCTCTCCATGTCTCCATCTCTCCATGTCTCCATCTCCCCATGTCTCCATTTCTCCATCTCTCCATGTCTCCATCTATCCATCTCTCCATGTCTCCCTCTCTCCATGTCTCCATCTCCCCATGTCTCCATGTCCCCATGTCTCCATCTCCCCATGTCTCCCTCTCTCCATCTCCCCATGTCTCCATGTCCCCATGTCTCCATCTCTCCATGTCTCCCTCCATGTCTCCATCTCCCCATGTCTCCATGTCTCCCTCTCTCCATGTCTCCATGTCTCCCTCTCTCCATGTCTCCATGTCTCCCTCTCTCCATGTCTCCATGTCTCCCTCTCTCCATGTCTCCATGTCTCCCTCTCTCCATGTCTCCATGTCTCCATGTCTCCCTCTCTCCATGTCTCCATGTCTCCCTCTCTCCATGTCTCCATCTCCATGTCTCCATGTCTCCATCTCTCCATGTCTCCATCTCTCCATGTCCCCAGGTCTCCATCTCCCCATCTCTCCATCTCCCCATGTCTCCATGTCTCCATCTCTCCATCTTCCCATCTCCCCATCTCTCCATCTTCCCATGTCTCCATGTCTCCATCTTCCCATCTCCCCATGTCTCCATCTCCCCATCTCTCCATCTTCCCATGTCTCCATGTCTCCATGTCTCCATGTCTCCATCTTCCCATCTCCCCATGTCTCCATCTCCCCATCTCTCCATCTTCCCATGTCTCCATGTCTCCATCTCTCCATCTTCCCATGTCTCCATCTCCCCATCTCCCCATCTTCCCATGTCTCCATCTCTCCATCTCTCCATCTTCCCATGTCTCCATCTCCCCCATCTTCCCATGTCTCCATCTCTCCATCTCCTCTCCTTTATTCTAATCAAGGCCACTGTTTTTAACGAGTACACAGCACATAAGAGTTATTTTCTCCACACAGCCACACTGGTTGCATCCGAAATGGCACCCTATTCCCTATGTAGTACACTACTTTTAGCCAAGGCCCATAGGACTCTGTTCAAAAGTAGTGAACCATATAGAGAATAGGGTACCAGTTGGAACAGGCAGACAGTTGTTTTCTCCACACACAACAGAGTAATGTGACTCAGTGTGCTCCTGATGGAGGAAAGGGAAGGTAGATCCATGTTGCCATGGAAACAGCTCTCTTGTTGCTACGTCTCGGAACTCGATGCTCCATTCTATCACCACTTCAACGTTCTGTCGCCTACTGAAGAGTCTAGAGGCCTGACACAAGCCCAGAACCCTTGTCCTTAAAGTGAAATCTGTAATAAACCGTTTTTAAAATGTCAAACACATGTTTTTTTATTTTAACGTTATGCTTGTGTATAAAATCCATTACTTTGAGGTATTTGCCACCCACACAGGCCTTTGGAAACAGTATCAAATACATTCAGTAGATATTCTGTGACATTTCAAACTCATTGAGGCTCATAATCTATGGTGTAAAGAGAGGAATCAGACAGGAATCACTAGGATAGTCTGGTCAAGAGATTTGATCCGTGTCCCAAATGGCAAAATATTCCCTATATAGTGTACTACTTTATACCAGAGCACTATGGGCCCTGGTCTAAAGTTGTGCACTATGTAGGGAATAGGGTGCCAGCCCTGATCTAAAGTAGTGCACTATGTAGGGAATAGGGTGCCATTTGTGCAAGTTGACGTTTATTGTCATGAATCTTTCCCTGGAGGCAGAACTGAGCAATTTCCAGCAAGATAGTCCAGCTGCAAAGTCAAAATTTGCTTTTTAGTCTTCATTTAAGGTTAGGGTCAGATATTGGGGTTAGCAGTGTGGTTAAGGTTTGGGTCAGACATTAGGGTCAGACATTAGGGTTAGCAGTGTGGTTAAGGTTTGGGTCAGACATTAGGGTCAGACATTAGGGTTAGCAGTGTGGTTAAGGTTTGGGTCAGACATTAGGGTTAGCAGTGTGGTTAAGGTTTGGGTCAGACATTGGGGTTAGCAGTGTGGTTAAGGTTTGGGTCAGACATTAGGGTTAGCAGTGTGGTTAAGGTTTGGGTCAGACATTAGGGTTTAGCAGTGTGGTTAAGGTTTGGGTCAGACATTGGGGTTAGCAGTGTGGTTAAGGTTTGGGTCAAACATTAGGGTTAGCAGTGTGGTTAAGGTTTGGGTCAGACATTAGGGTCAGACATTGGGGTTAGCAGTGTGGTTAAGGTTTGGGTCAGACATTAGGGTTAGCAGTGTGGTTAAGGTTTGGGTCAGACATTGGGGTTAGCAGTGTGGTTAAGGTTACCGTTAAGGTTTGGGTCAGACATTAGGGTTAGCAGTGTGGTTAAGGTCAGACATTACGGTTAGCAGTGTGGTTAAGGTTTGGGTCAGACATTAGGGTTAGCAGTGTGGTTAAGGTTTGGGTCAGACATTAGGGTTTGCAGTGTGGTTAAGGTTTGGGTCAGACATTAGGGTTAGCAGTGTGGTTAAGGTTTGGGTCAGACATTAGGGTTAGCAGTGTGGTTAAGGTTACCGTTAAGGTTTGGGTCAGACATTAGGGTTAGCAGTGTGGTTAAGGTTTGGGTCAGACATTAGGGTTAGCAGTGTGGTTAAGGTTTGGGTCAGACATTAGGGTTTGCAGTGTGGTTAAGGTTTGGGTCAGACATTAGGGTTAGCAGTGTGGTTAAGGTTTGGGTCAGACATTAGGGTCAGACATTAGGGTTAGCAGTGTGGTTAAGGTTACCGTTAAGGTTTGGGTCAGACATTAGGGTTTGCAGTGTGGTTAAGGTTTGGGTCAGACATTAGGGTTAGCAGTGTGGTTAAGGTTATCGTTAAGGTTTGGGTCAGACATTACGGTTAGCAGTGTGGTTAAGGTTTGGGTCAGACATTAGGGTCAGACATTAGGGTTAGCAGTGTGGTTAAGGTTTGGGTCAGACATTAGGGTTAGCAGTGTGGTTAAGGTTTGGGTCAGACATTAGGGTTAGCAGTGTTTGGGTCAGACATTAGGGTTAAGGTTTGGGTCAGTGTGGTTAGCAGTGTTTAGGTTTGGGTCAGACATTAGGGTTAGCAGTGTGGTTAAGGTTAGGGTCAGACATTAGGGTTAGCAGTGTGGTTAAGGTTAGGGTCAGACATTAGGGTTAGCAGTGTGGTTAAGGTTAGGGTCAGACATTAGGGTTAGCAGAGTGGTTAAGGTTATCGTTAAGGTTTGGGTCAGACATTAGGGTTAGCAGTGTGGTTAAGGTTATCGTTAAGGTTAGGTCCAAAATCAGATGTGATGACTTTGAGGCTGTGCCAGCTAGTGACTGCTCTGCGGAGCTGCCTCCAGAACAACATTCATGACAATAAATGCCAACCTGCATGACGGGCGACTTTTTCTGTTTGCAGTCCTCACTTGATAAGACATTTTGATGAAACTACAAATACAAAAACACAACCTCAGAAAAGAGCTGAGACACTGTTGAGGCAAAACCACACGAGGGCAGCAGAGATAAAGACATGGTCGATTTTACAATGACAAAACATCAAGAACACCTTCCATGACGTAGACTGACCAGGTGAATCCAGGTGAAAGCTATGATCTCACTTGTTAAATCCACTTCAATCAGTGTAGATGAAGGGGAGGGTTAAAGAAGGATTTTTAAGCCTTGAGACAACCCTGACATGGATTGTGTATGTGTTGCCATTCAGAGGGTGAATGGGCAAGACAAAGATTTATGTGCCTTTGAACGGGGTGTGGTAGTAGGTGCCAGGTGCACCGGTTTGTGTCAAGAATTGCAATGCTGCTGGGTTTTTCACGCTTAACAGTTTCCCCTGTGTATCAAGCATGGTCCACCACCCAAAGGACATCCAGCCAACTAGACAACTGTGGGAAGCATTGGAGTCAACATGGGCCAGCATCCCTGTGGAACGCTTTCAACACCTTGTAGAGTCAACATGGGCCAGCATCCCTGTGGAACGCTTTCAACACCTTGTAGAGTCAACATGGGCCAGCATCCCTGTGGAACGCTTTCAACACCTTGTAGAGTCAACATGGGCCAGCATCCCTGTGGAACGCTTTCAACACCTTGTAGAGTCAACATGGGCCAGCATCCCTGTGGAACGCTTTCAACACCTTGTAGAGTCAACATGGGCCAGCATCCCTGTGGAACGCTTTCAACACCTTGTAGAGTCAACATGGACCAGCATCCCTGTGGAACGCTTTCAACACCTTGTAGAGTCAACATGGACCAGCATCCCTGTGGAACGCTTTCAACACCTTGTAGAGTCAACATGGGCCAGCATCCCTGTGGAACGCTTTCAACACCTTGTAGAGTCAACATGGGCCAGCATCCCTGTGGAACGCTTTCAACACCTTGTAGAGTCAACATGGGCCAGCATCCCTGTGGAACGCTTTCAACACCTTGTAGAGTCAACATGGGCCAGCATCCCTGTGGAACGCTTTCAACACCTTGTAGAGTCAACATGGACCAGCATCCCTGTGGAACGCTTTCAACACCTTGTAGAGTCAACATGGGCCAGCATCCCTGTGGAACGCTTTCAACACCTTGTAGAGTCAACATGGGCCAGCATCCCTGTGGAACGCTTTCAACACCTTGTAGAGTCAACATGGGCCAGCATCCCTGTGGAACGCTTTCAACACCTTGTAGAGTCAACATGGGCCAGCATCCCTGTGGAACGCTTTCAACACCTTGTAGAGTCAACATGGGCCAGCATCCCTGTGGAACGCTTTCAACACCTTGTAGAGTCAACATGGGCCAGCATCCCTGTGGAACGCTTTCAACACCTTGTAGAGTCAACATGGGCCAGCATCCCTGTGGAACGCTTTCAACACCTTGTAGAGTCAACATGGGCCAGCATCCCTGTGGAACGCTTTCAACACCTTGTAGAGTCAACATGGGCCAGCATCCCTGTGGAACGCTTTCAACACCTTGTAGAGTCAACATGGGCCAGCATCCCTGTGGAACGCTTTCAACACCTTGTAGAGTCAACATGGGCCAGCATCCCTGTGGAACGCTTTCAACACCTTGTAGAGTCAACATGGGCCAGCATCCCTGTGGAACGCTTTCAACACCTTGTAGAGTCAACATGGGCCAGCATCCCTGTGGAACGCTTTCAACACCTTGTAGAGTCAACATGGGCCAGCATCCCTGTGGAACGCTTTCAACACCTTGTAGAGTCAACATGGGCCAGCATCCCTGTGGAACGCTTTCAACACCTTGTAGAGTCAACATGGGCCAGCATCCCTGTGGAACGCTTTCAACACCTTGTAGAGTCAACATGGGCCAGCATCCCTGTGGAACGCTTTCAACACCTTGTAGAGTCAACATGGGCCAGCATCCCTGTGGAACTCTTCCAACACCTTGTAGAGTCAACATGGGCCAGCATCCCTGTGGAACACTTTCAACACCTTGTAGAGTCAACATGGACCAGCATCCCTGTGGAACACTTTCAACACCTTGTAGAGTCAACATGGGCCAGTATCCCTGTGGAACGCCTTCAACACCTTGTAGAGTCAACATGGGCCAGCATCCCTGTGGAACGCTTTCAACACCTTGTAGAGTCAACATGGGCCAGCATCCCTGTGGAACGCTTTCAACACCTTGTAGAGTCAACATGGGCCAGCATCCCTGTGGAACGCTTTCAACACCTTGTAGAGTCAACATGGGCCAGCATCCCTGTGGAACGCTTTCAACACCTTGTAGAGTCAACATGGGCCAGCATCCCTGTGGAACGCTTTCAACACCTTGTAGAGTCAACATGGGCCAGCATCCCTGTGGAACGCTTTCAACACCTTGTAGAGTCAACATGTCCCACCTCCTCTGCTGCTGTCCTCCTCTTGTCCTCCCCCATCCCACCTCCTCTGCTGCTGTCCTCCTCTTGTCCTCCCCTCCCCCGTCCCACCTCCTCTGCTGCTGTCCTCCTCTTGTCCTCCCCCGCCCCACCTCCTCTGCTGCTGTCCTCCTCTTGTCCTCCCCCACCTCCTCTGCTGCTGTCCTCCTCTTGTCCTCCCCCACCTCCTCTGCTGCTGTCCTCCTCTTGTCCTCCCCCCCCGTCCCACCTCCTCTGCTGCTGTCCTCCTCTTGTCCTCCCCCGCCCCACCCCCTCTGCTGCCCTCCTCTTGTCCTCCCCATCTGCTGCTGTCCTCCTCTTGTCCTCCCCCACCTCCTCTGCTACTGTCCTCCTCTTGTCCTCCCCTGCCCCACCCACCTCCTCTACTGCTGTCCTCCTCTTGTCCTCCCCTGCCCTGCCCCACCTCCTCTACTGCTGTCCTCCTCTTGTCCTCCCCTGCCCCGCCCCACCTCCTCTGCTGCTGTCCTCCTCTTGTCCTCCCCTGCCCCTGCCCCGCCCCACCTCCTCTGCTGCTGTCCTCCTCTTGTGTGACCCCCCCTCCACTCCATCTCCCACCCCCATCTGCAGTGACATCAGCATGCCTCTCTTTCTCTGCAGTGACATCAACAGGCCTCTCTTTGTTTGGGCAGAAAGACTGCGCAGGAGTCTGTTTTCAGGAGGAATAAGTACTGGCTAGTGGCGGCGGCCAAACAGAGAGGGATGGAGGCCTAGAGAGAACAAATGAGGCAGGGGATACTGTGTCCTCAAAGAGCACCCTATTCTTATAAGGCTCTGGTCTAAAGTAGTGCACTATATAGGGAATAGAGTGACATTGGGCTCTGGACTAAAGTACTGCACTATATAGGGAATAGAGTGATATTGGGCTCTGGTCTAAAGTAGTGACCTATATAGGAAATAACGTGCCATTGACTGTTGGGCTCTGGTCTAAAGTAGTGCACTATATAGAGAATAGCGTGCCATTGACTGTTGGGCTCTGGTCTAAAGTAGTGCACTATATAGGGAATAGCGTGCCATTGACTGTTGGGCTCTGGTCTAAAGTAGTGCACTATATAGGGAATAGCGTGCCATTGACTGTTGGGCTCTGGTCTAAAGTAGTGTACCATATAGGGAATAGCGTGCCATTGACTGTTGGGCTCTGGTCTAAAGTAGTGCACTATATAGGGAATAGCGTGCCATTGACTGTTGGGCTCTGGTCTAAAGTAGTGTACCATATAGGGAATAGCGTGCCATTGACTGTTGGGCTCTGGTCTAAAGTAGTGCACTATATAGGCAATAGCGTGCCATTGACTGTTGGGCTCTGGTTTAAAGTAGTGCACTATATAGGGAATAGCGTGCCATTTGGTACACCGTCTCTTTAAGTGGAATCTTTGTCACTTCAAGGCGGAGGGAGCAGGTATTTCCTGAATATCCTGATTCCTCTCCAACCATGGAGTCAGTCACAGGATCAGCAGATGTCCTCTGTCAACCTGTATAGGAATGCTCTTTCACTTTGATTGATTACAGTTGATTACAGGGTAGAGGTTATTATCATTAAGTGTGGGGTGTTGTTGTTGTTGTTGTTGTTGTTGTTGTGTGTGTGGGGGGGGGTGGGGGGTGGGGTGTACAACAGTTGTAGACAGCCTTCAACTGAAATTTGTCTTCCGGATTTAACCCAACCCCTCTGACACACACACACACACACACACACACACACACACACAGAAGAGAATGTGTCCTTATTTCCTCTGAGAGAGAAACTGATTCAGAGGAGAGGCTTGTACTGTATTATACATAAGGACATGACATCACACAACATCCCATTAGTGGAGACGAGTCAAGAGCAAGAGAGCGTAATGTGTGTGTGTGTGTGGGGGGGGGGGGAATAGGAAATAGAGTGCTTAGTGAATCCCTTAGGATCTCCACTTTGTCTTAATATGACCCTGAGAGAATGTCATTACTGTAAGTGCTGTGAGTCATCATCATCATCAACACCTTCATCGTCATTCCTATAATCATCATCATCATCATCACCACCTTCATCGTCATTCCTACAATCATCATCATCACCACTACCTTCATCATCATTCCTATAATCATCATCATCATCATCACAACCTTCATCGTCATTCCTATAATCATCATCATCATCATCCTCATCACTACCTTCATCGTCATTCTTAAATCATCATCATCATCACAGCTTCATCATCATTCCTATCATCATCATCACCACCTTCATCATCATTCCTATAATCATCATCATCATCATTATCATCACCACCTTCATCGTCATTCCTATAGTCATCATCATCATCATCACCACCTTTATCGTCATTCCTATAATCATCATCATCATCATCCTCATCACTACCTTCATCGTCATTCCTAAATCATCATCATCATCATCACATCTTCATCGTCATTCCTATCATCATCATCACCACCTTCATCATCCTTCCTATAATCATCATCATCATCATCTCCATCTTCATCGTCATTCCTATAATCATCATCATCATCATCATCATCATCATCATCACCACCTTCATCGTCATTCCTATAATCATCATCATCATCTCCACCTTCATCGTCATTCCTATAATCATCATCATCATCATCAACACCTTCATCGTCATACCTATTATCATCATCATCATCATCACCACCTTCATCGTCATTCCTATAATCATCATCATCATCATCATCATCACCACCTTCATCGTCATTCCTATAGTCATCATCATCATCATCATCATCATCACCACCTTCATCGTCATTCCTATAGTCATCATCATCATCATCATCATCATCATCACCACCTTCATCGTCATTCCTATAGTCATCATCATCATCATCATCATCATCACCACCTTCATCGTCATTCCTAAATCATCATCATCATCACCATCTTCATCGTCATTCCTATAATCATCATCACCATCTTCATCGTCATTCCTATAATCATCATCATCATCATCATCATCTCCACCTTCATCATCATTCCTATAGTCATCAACTTCATCACCACTTTCATCTTCATTCATATTGTCATCATCATCATAACCACCTTCATCTTCATTCCTATAGTCATCATCATCATCGCCTTCATCTTCATTCCTATAGTCATCATCATCATCATCATAACCACCTTCATCTTCATTCCTATAGTCATCCTTGTCATCATCATCATCATCATCACCAGCTGCAGCATCTGCGGCAAATGCAATTGATTGGGCATGATTTGGAAAGGCACACACCTGTCTAAATGTCCCACAGTTGACAGTGCATGTCAGAACAAAAACCAAGCCATGAGGTCAAAGGAATTGTGCGTAGAGCTCCGAGACAGGAGTGTGTCGAGGCACAGATCTGGGGAAGGGTACCAAAAATGTCTGCAGCGTTGAAGGTCCCCAAGAACACAGTGGCCTCCATCATTCTTCAATGGAAGAAGTTTGGAACCACCAACCTGGCCCCTCGGGCCAAACTGAGCAATCTGGGGAGAAGGGCCTTGGTCAGGGAGGTGACCAAGAACCCGATGGTCACTCTGACAGACCTCCAGAGTTCCTCTGTGGAGATGGGAGAACCTTCCAGAAGGACAACCATCTCTGCAGCACTCCATCAATCAGGCCTTTATGTTAGAGTGGCCAGATGGAAGCCACTCCTCAGTGAAAAGCACATGACAGCCCGCTTGGAGTTTGTCAAAAGGGTCCTAAAGACTCTCAGACTATGAGAAACAAGATTCTCTGATCTGATGAAACCAAGATGGAACTCTTTGGCCTGAATGCCATCCCTACAGTGAAGCATGGTGATGGCAGCATCATGCTGTGGGGATGTTTTTCAGGGACTGGGAGACTAGTCAGGATCGGGCAAAGATGATGGGAGCAAAGTACAGAGAGTGTCACGCCCTGGCCATAGAGAGGCTTTTATTCTCTATTTTGGTTAGGCCATGGTGTGACTAGGGTGGGCATTCTAGTTTCTTAATTTCTATGTTTTCTATTTCTTTGTTTTTTTGGCGAGTGCGGTTCTCAATCAGAGGCAGCTGTCTATCGTTGTCTCTGATTGAGAATCATACTTTGGTAGCCTTTTTCCCACCTGTGTTTTGTGGGTAGTTATTTTCTGTTTAGTGTCTGCACCTGACAGGACTGTTTCGTTTTTCACTCTTTGTTATTTTGTTTGAGTGTTTGGAGTAATACATTTATCATAAACACTTACCACGCTGCACCTTGGTCCATGCCTTCTGACGAGAGACGCGACAGAGAGATCCTTGATGAAAACCGCTCAGGACCTCAGACTGGGGAGATGGTTCAACTTCCAACAGGATAATGACCCTAAGCGCACAACCAAGACAACACAGGAGTGGCTTCGGGACAAGTCTCTGCATGTCCTTGAGTGGCCCTGCCAGAGCCCGGACTTGAACCCGATACAACATCTCTGGGGAGAACTGATAGTAGCTGTGCAGCGACGCTCCCCATCCAACCTGACAGAGCTTGAGAGGATCTGCAGAGAATAATGCGAGAAACTCCCCAAATACTGGTGTGCCAAGCTGGTAGCGTCATACCCAAGAAGACTCGAGGCTATAATCACTACCAAATGTGCTTCATCAATGTACTGAGTAAAAGGTCTGAATAGTTAAGTAAATGTGATATTTCTGTTTTACACATTTCTACACATTTCTAAAAAACGGTTTTCGTTTAAAGTTCGCCACAAACCACCTGGGAGACACACCAAACATGTGGAAGAAGGTGCTCTGGTCAGATGAAACCAAAATGGAACTTTTTGGCAACAATGCAAAACGTTATGTTTGGCGTAAAAGCAACACAGCTCATCACCCTGAACACACCATCCCCACTGTCAAACATGGTGGTGGCAGCATCATGGTTTGGGCCTGTTTTTCTTCAGCAGGGACAGGGAAGATGGTTAAAATTGATGGGAAGATGGATGGAGCCAAATACAGGACCATTCTGGAAGAAAACCTGATGGAGTCTGCAAAAGACCTGAGACTGGGACGGAGATTTGTCTTCCAACAAGACAATGATCCCAAACATAAAGCAAAATCTACAATGGAATGGTTCAAAAATAAACATATCCAGGTGTTAGAATGGCCAAGTCAAAGTCCAGACCTGAATCCAATCGAGAATCTGTGGAAAGAACTGAAAACTGCTGTTCACAAATGCTCTCCATCCAACCTCACTGAGCTCGAGCTGTTTTGCAAGGAGGAATGGGAAAAAAATTCAGTCTCTCGATGTGCAAAACTGATAGAGACATACCCCAAGCGACTTACAGCTGTAATCGCAGCAAAAGGTGGCGCTACAAAGTATTAACTTAATTAAGGGGGCTGAATAATTTTGCACGCCCAATTTTTCAGTTTTTGATTTGTTAAAAAAGTTTGAAATATCCAATAAATGTCGTTCCACTTCATGATTGTGTCCCACTTGTTGTTGATTCTTCACAAAAAAATACAGTTTTATATCTTTATGTTTGAAGCCTGAAATGTGGCAAAAGGTCTCAAAGTTCAAGGGGGCCGAATACTTTCGCAAGTCACTGTATCTCTCTATAATCTGTCATAGATACTGACTCTCCATCTATCCCTCTATAATCTGTCATAGATACTGACTCTCCATCTATCTCTCTATAATCTGTCATAGATACTGACTCTCCATCTATCCCTCTATAATCTGTCATAGATACTGACTCTCCATCTATCTCTCTATAATCTGTCATAGATACTGACTCTCCATCTATCTCTCTATAATCTGTCATAGATACTGACTCTCCATCTATCTCTGTCATATAATCTGTCATAGATACTGATCTATCTCTCTATAATCTGTCATAGATACCATCTATCTCTCTATAATCTGTCATAGATACTGACTCTCCATCTATCTCTCTATAATCTGTCATAGATACTGACTCTCCATATAAATCTGTTATAGATACTGACTCTCCATCTATCTCTCTATAATCTGTCATAGATACTGACTCTCCATCTATCTCTCTATAATCTGTCATAGATACTGACTCTCCATCTATCTCTCTATAATCTGTCATAGATACTGACTCTCCATCTATCTCTCTATAATCTGTCATAGATACTGACTCTCCATCTATCTCTCTATAATCTGTCATAGATACTGACTCTCCATCTATCTAAATCTGTCATAGATACTCTCCATCTATCTCTCTATAATCTGTCATAGATACTGACTCTCCATCTATCTCTCTATAATCTGTCATAGATGCTGACTCTCCATCTATCTCTCTATAATCTGTTATAGATACTGACTCTCCATCTATCTCTCTATAATCTGTCATAGATACTGACTCGCCATCTATCTCTCTATAATCTGTCATAGATACTGACTCTCCATATAATCTCACCTGCCAATAAACAGTGCAGTAACACACCAGTATATAATCTCACCTGCCAATAAACAGTGCAGTAACACACCAGTATATAATCTCACCTGCCAATAAACAGTGCAGTAACACACCAGTATATAATCTCACCTGCCAATAAACAGTGCAGTAACACACCAGTATATAATCTCACCTGCCAATAAACAGTGCAGTAACACACCAGTATATATCTGTATGATGAGAAATGAAAGACCATATATATGTTAAAGTACTCCCCAAACAGACCAAGAGCTGTGTCTGACACCCTGTATGTGAAAGTGTCCCCACAACACTTGTCTGTGACAGGTCATTCGGCCTCTGACTGGAGAGAATAGAGAGAGCGCGAGAGAGAAGGAGAGAGCGATGTCTTTATTCTTTTGGAACTTTTGTGAGTGTAATGTACCCTGTAAATGTATTATTGTTTATTTCACTTTTGTTTATCTATTTACTTTCTTTGGCAATGTAAACATATGTTTCCCATGCCAATAAAGCCCCTTAAATTGAAAAATAAATTGGATCGCGAAGTTGAAGTTGCTTACCACCCGGGATACAACGGGTTAAAGCCTGACTCCGCAGGCACAACGCACCCCTCCCTATTCTACCTCTCTGTCGTTCCATTTTACTGTGTGTGCTCAGGGGGTTTCTTTGCCATCTGCGAGCACCGCGCTCATGTGTTTGTGTGTTCAGCCTTATGCACACACAATAAACTTTTTTTTACCGGACACCAGATAGAATTTCAAAGACACCTGCACCGAAAACAATAATATTCGGAACATTTCTTCCGGACATAATCCTGAACTGCTCTGGAGATCCTTTTTCGTTTGTGGCTTTTAGTGCCCTTTTCAACGATTTCTGTTTCATTCGAAACAGGAGCTCGGAAACATGTTGAGGAGAGGAGGTATTTCTTTTGAAAGGTTCCCGAAGTTGGGACGCCAATGATGCGCGATGCAAGAGGTAAGGGGAGGAACGGGGTTTCGGGAAACCGCCCAGTGGTTTGGTAGACGTGATTTTCGGTTTGTTTGAGCGGTTAATTTGTTCGGTTTAGTATGTAACTGTTAGCACCGATAGCTGAGTCACTGTTGTGCTCTGTGCCTGCCTGGTTGGGCTCGCTGCTCTGTTCTGCACTACTGTTTTGGGAAACCGGGCCCTGCTCTGTCCTATCTGACGCAATGTGCTGCATGATGTGGGTTCATTGCCCCAGTTTATACCTAAACTCGGAGGGCGAAACTGATACCTTGGACAGGGCAATTAATCTAGGATATAGCTACAAACTTGTAAAACGGTAGACCCAGGTGCTAGGTTGGGCAGACACTTGTCAACAGTAAGGATAGTAGAACATGAACAAGAAAACTATCCCCGATTGCTTAAATCTGACACACCTATCTATGATGTTAAGTAATGAAGGCTTATTGTAGGAATGTGGCCGATCGCCTACTCATTACAATGTAACAAACTTCAGCAAGGACTCTGAAGATTATTTACGACGGAGCCAATTCTGAAACCAATCCAGAGATGGACTATTGTCAGAAAGTATTTGTGGGCCTCTTTCTAAGGTTTTAAACATTCAAATGAAACCATGATTCCACCTGCATTACACCGTCTCACGTAGGTCTACCTGTCCAGCATTAGGCTACATAAACTCACGTAGGTCTACCTGTCCAGCATTAGGCTACATAAACTCACGTAGGTCTACCTGTCCAGCATTAGGCTACATAAACTCACGTAGGTCTACCTGTCCAGCATTAGGCTACATAAACTCACGTAGGTCTACCTGTGTCCAACCCGGGGATTTACAGGTCCCAACCCAACAGTGCTGTCTACACTGCAGGCCTTTGATCCTACATCATAGAATAGGCCTATAACACGTCTTCATGCTCAGTCATACATCATTTATAACTTGTATTGTACTCGTGCTCATGCAGGGTTGGAGTTATGTTAAATCAAGGGCTAGGTCATGGTCTCTCTGTTGTATAAGGGAACCATTATGTCCTCTTAGAGAAGACAGATACTAAAGGGGAAATCTGCAGTCGCTACATCAGATGAATAATATGTACCCATTGATTATTGAAGAATATAACTTGTAAATTCCTCAGGAGCTTAGTTCAACTGTGGTACCCCATCAAAACCCTAAATATAACCTGGTTTTACTCAGGAGCTTAGTTCAACTGTGGTACCCCATCAGAGCCCTAAATATAACCTTAGTTCAACTGTTTCAGAGCCCTAAATATAACCTGGTTTTAGGAGCTTAGTTCAACTGTGGTACCCCATCAGAGCCCTAAATATAACCTGGTTTTACTCAGGAGCTTAGTTCAACTGTGGTACCCCATCAGAGCCCTAAATATAACCTGGTTTTACTCAGGAGCTTAGTTCAACTGTGGTACCCCATCAGAGCCCTAAATATAACCTGGTTTTACTCAGGAGCTTAGTTCAACTGTGGTACCCCATCAGAGCCCTAAATATAACCTGGTTTTACTCAGGAGCTTAGTTCAACTGTGGTACCCCATCAGAGCCCTAAATATAACCTGGTTTTACTCAGGAGCTTAGTTCAACTGTGGTACCCCATCAGAGCCCTAAATATAACCTGGTTTTACTCAGGAGCTTAGTTCAACTGTGGTACCCCATCAGAGCCCTAAATATAACCTGGTTTTACTCAGGAGCTTAGTTCAACTGTGGTACCCCATCAGAGCTGGTTTTACTCAGGAGCTTAGTTCAACTGTGGTGCCCCATCAGAGCCCTAAATATAACCTGGTTTTACTCAGGAGCTTAGTTCAACTGTGGTGCCCCATCAGAGCCCTAAATATAACCTGGTTTTACTCAGGAGCTTAGTTCAACTGTGGTACCCCATCAGAGCCCTAAATATAACCTGGTTTTACTCAGGAGCTTAGTTCAACTGTGGTACCCCATCAGAGCCCTAAATATAACCTGGTTTTACTCAGGAGCTTAGTTCAACTGTGGTACCCCATCAGAGCCCTAAATATAACCTGGTTTTACTCCATTGTTTGTAAACAAAGTAAATGTAAACCAACACTGTGGAGCCTCAAAACATTGTTAAAACTATCATTTGTATTATGGATGGTCAGTCCTCCATAGCCCTGTCTAGGAATATGAGATTGGTTCAATTAAACTCACGTAGGTCTACCTGTGTCCAACCGAGGGTTGTACAGGTCCCAACCCACCAGTGCTGTCTACACTTGCATCCATAGCTCTGTCTATGAATATGAGATTAGTTAAGTTTCACCAGCCTCGTCCCTCAGGGTTTTTACAGAAACAGTGACGAGGACTATGCTTTGTTATTGTTTCAACTACAGATTGCCCCTTTAAGTATCCTCTTATATTGGTTTTGTTTTGATGAGTTTGTGTTTTGGGTCAGAGTGGAGTGCTGGTTTGTCAGACCAGCCCTGTTTGTCTAAGGGGATATATGAAGTTTGTGTTGGTGTGTTGGTGTGTTGGTGTTTTGGTGTGTGTGTTGGTGTGTGTGTGTGTGTGTTGGTGTGTGTGTGTGTGTGCATGTGTGTGTGTGTGTGTGCATGTGTGTGTGTGTGTGTGTGTTGGTGTGTGTGTGTGTGCATGTGTGTGTGTGTGTGTGTTGGTGTGTGTGTGTGCATGTGTGTGTGTGTGTGTGTGTGTTGGTGTTTTGGTGTGTTTGTCTGCGTGTGTGTGTGTGTGTTGGTGTGTGTGTGTGTGTGCGTGTGTGTGTGTTGGTGTTTTGGTGTGTGTGTGTGTGTGTGTGTGTGTGTGTGTGTGTGTGAGCTGCCCTGTGCCCACGGTTTCTTTTGGACCCACTGACTGAATGAGAGAAGGAGATGGTACGGTGTAGGCATGTCAAGGTGGATATGCTGTAAGGTACACAGTAGTGTAGTTCTATCCTCAAGCCTGCATTATGGATGGAGTGAGGAAAGAGAAAGGAAATAGAACCCATTCCTAATTTAGATAGAAAACAGAGGCCTGGTAAGCCTGTGTGGTGCAGCTAGGACCTAGCCTGAGTGCTGCAGCTAGGACCTAGCCTGAGTGCTGCAGCTAGGACCTAGCCTGACCTAGTGGTGGTGCAGCTAGGACCTAGCCTGAGTGGTGCAGCTAGGACCTAGCCTGAGTGGTGTAGCTGGGACCAGGCAATAGAAGGAGACGACAGACCTGGGACCAGGCTATAGAAGGAGACGACAGACCTGGGACCAGGCTATAGAAGGAGACGACAGACCTGGGACCAGGCTATAGAAGGAGACGACAGATCTGGGACCAGGCTATAGAAGGAGACGACAGATCTGGGACCAGGCTATAGAAGGAGACAACAGATCTGGGACCAGGCTATAGAAGGAGACAACAGATCTGGGACCAGGCTATAGAAGGAGACAACAGATCTGGGACCAGGCTATTGGAGACAACAGATCTGGGACCAGTCTAGGTTCTAGCTGCAGAATCATTTAATAAACTACAGGATAATATTATAGTGTTTTTTTCAATAGGAGATTGATCACTATGGACCAATGGAATGATCACACTCACTCACTCACTCACTCACTCACTCACTCACTCACTCACTCACTCACTCACTCACTCACTCACTCACTCACTCACTCACTCACTCACTCACTCACTCACTCCATCTATTCCCAACTCCACTCTCTCCTGCAGCGTACAGGGCTCTCTAACTTGACCATTTTTATATCTATTTCCTGTACAGACTCCAACACAGGAATGCCAGGAATACATCAGTGTTGTCCCAGGGCCAGTAGATGGTAGAGGGAGGAAATGAAGCCAAATACAATGAATACGTAGCTAGGAGCTGAACATGAACCTGCCTGGTGACTGAGGCCCTTGTCAAAACGACCCCTATCCCCCATAGGCCCTTGTCAAAACGACCCCTATCCCCTATAGGCCCTTGTCAAAACGACCCCTATCCCCTATAGGCCCTTGTCAAAACGACCCCTATCCCCTATAGGCCCTTGTCAAAACGACCCCTATCCCCTATAGGCTCTTGTCAAAACGACCCCTATCCCCTATAGGCTCTTGTCAAAACGACCCCTATCCCCTATAGGCCCTTGTCAAAACGACCCCTATCCCCTATAGGCCCTTGTCAAAACGACCCCTATCCCCTATAGGCCCTTGTCAAAACGACCCTATCCCCTATAGGCTCTTGTCAAAACGACCCCTATCCCCTATAGGCTCTTGTCAAAACGACCCCTATCCCCTATAGGCCCTTGTCAAAACGACCCCTATCCCCTATAGGCTCTTGTCAAAACGACCCCTATCCCCTATAGGCCCTTGTCAAAACGACCCCTGGTAGTGGGGTACTTGACTTGTGGAGATCTGTAGTCAGTGTGAATCCTACGGGGAAGGTTCCACCAAACTAATATTTATATATTTTATTTATTTAACTAGTCAGTTAAATCAGTTAAGAACAAATTATTATTTACAATGACGGCCTACCTGTTATCTGCCTTGTTCAGGGGCAGAACAGTATATTTTTACCTCGTCAGCTCGGGGATTTGATCTAGCAACCTTTCGGTTACAAACCACTATACTACCTGCCACCCCTAATATAAGAGGTCAAGAGGTAGGGGTTGTTTCTGGCCTGGATGTGTCAGGACCACTGGAGATAGTGGTAGTGGGGTTGTTTCTGGCCTGGATGTGTCAGGACCACTGGAGATAGTGGTAGTGGGGTTGTTTCTGGCCTGGATGTGTCAGGACCACTGGAGATAGTGGTAGTGGGGTTGTTTCTGGCCTGGATGTGTCAGGACCACTGGAGATAGTGGTAGTGGGGGTTGTTTCTGGCCTGGATGTGTCAGGACCACTGGAGATGGTGGTAGTGGGGTTGTTTCTGGCCTGGATGTGTCAGGACCACTGGAGATAGTGGTAGTGGGGTTGTTTCTGGCCTGGATGTGTCAGGACCACTGGAGATAGTGGTAGTGGTCATCTGACCGTACAGGAAGCATCCATGGCTATTTTCATCAGCCACCAGTCTATTTCCAACCAGGACTATGACACTGATGTTACTGTACAGTTGTAGCCATAGGGCCCTATATCACAGCAGTGGAGGCTAGGTACACCTACTGAGTCATGATCTTATTCTAGTCAATTCCGTGTAATCTTTCTCCCAACACTCGTAACATTAGCAGGCCTGAGGTCAGCGTTGACATGAAGATTTGATTCTGGGTTCCAAGATGAGTTACTTGACCTTGTACTGAATAATTGTTAATGTCAATGTTTTCCGGTTGTCTTAATTGTGTGATCATTTTGTCATCTATGTATTGGTGAATAGACTTGTTTTATCTAGGTAACATTTTTACATGAAGATGGACTTCATAAATGATTTACAAGATTTATTAGGGTTTATTAGGGGTTTATTAGGGGGTTTGTCAGGGTTTATTAGGGGTATTAGGGGTTAGGGGTAATTAGGGTTTATTAGGGGTTATTATGGTCATTAGGGGTTTATTAGGGGTTTATTAGGGTTTATTAGGGGTAAGGGTTTATTAGGGTTTATTAGGGGTTATTATGGTTTATTAGGGGTTATTAGTGGTTTATTAAGGTTTATTAGGGTTTATTAGGGGTTTATTAGGGTTTATTAGGGGTTTATTGGGGTTTATTAGGGTTTATTAGGGGGTTTGTCAGGGTTTATTAGGGGGTAATTCGGGTTTATTAGGGGGTTATTATGGTTTATTAGGGGGTTATTAGTGGTTTATTAAGGTTTATTAGGGGTTTATTAGGGTTTATTAGGGGTTTATTAGTCGTAAATATATATAATCTATATACCAGTCTTGTCAAAAACCAGGTTTTGCAACGAAGCACTACTTTTCTCTGGGACTTTGGTAATGGGGCCAGATTATGAAATCACATATTCAGTACATTCAAGAGGGCTTCAGCTGGATCGATACAGTCAAGAGGGCTTCAGCTGGATCGATACAGTCAAGAGGGCTTCAGCTGGATCGATACAGTCAAGAGGGCTTCAGCTGGATCGATACATTCAAAAGGGCTTCAGCTGGATCGATACAGTCAAGAGGGCTTCAGCTGGATCGATACATTCAAGAGGGATTCAGCTGGATCGATACATTCAAGAGGGATTCAGCTGGATCGATACATTCAAGAGGGATTCAGCTGGATCGATACATTCAAGAGGGATTTAGCTGGATCGATACATTCAAGAGGGATTCAGCTGGATCGATACATTCAAGAGGGCTTCAGCTGGATCGATACATTCAAGAGGGCTTCAGCTGGATCGATACATTCAAGAGGGATTCAGCTGGATCGATACAAGTCAATAGCACTGCTTCTAAAACACACAATTGACACCTGCTCGTCCCACATCTCATTCTAAAATCATGGGCATTAATATGGAGTTGTTCCCCACTTTGTTCCTATAACAGCCTCAACTCTTCTGGGAAAACTTTCCACTAGATGATGGAACATTTCTGCGGGGACTTGCTTCCATTCAGCCACAAGAGCATTAGTGGGGTCAGGCACTGATGTTGGGCGATTAGGCCTGGTTTCTGCATGGACCTCACTTTGTGCATGGGGAAATTGTCATGCTGAAACAGGAAAGGGCCTTCCCCAAACTGTTGCCACAAAGTTTGAAGCACAGAATCGTCTAGAATGTTATTGTATGCTGTAGCTAGAAGATTTCCCCTCACTGGAACTAAAGGGCCCGAACCATGAAAAACAGCCCCAGACCATTACTCCTTCTTACTGTTGGAACTATGCATTAGGGCAGGTAGCGCTCTCCTGGCATTAGCCAAACTCAGATTCGTCTGTCGGACTGCCAGATGGTGAAGAGTGATTCATCACTCCAGGGAACGCGTTTCCACTGCTCCAGAGTCCAATGGCGGTGAGCTTTACACCACTCCAGCAGACGCTTGGCATTGCGCGTGGTGATCTTAAGCTTGTGTGTGGCTGCCCGGCCATGGAAACCCATTTCATGAAGCTCCTGACAGTTATTGTGCTGACATTGCTTCCAGAGGCAGTTTGGAACTCGGTAGTGAGTGTTGCAACCGAGGACAGACCATTTTTACGCGCTACGTGCTTCAACACTCGGTGGTCCCGTTCTGTGAGCTTGTGTGGTCTACCACTTCACAGCTGAGGCGTTGTTGCTCCTAAACGTTTCCACTTCACAATAACAGCACTTACAGTTGACCGGGGAAGGTCTAGCAGGTAGAAATTTGACAAACTGACTTGTTGGAAAGGTGGCATCCTATGACGGTGTCATAGGATGACAACTGAAGAGTCACTGAGCTCTTCAGTATGGGCCGGGCTGTTTGTCTATGGAGATTGCATGGCGGTGTGCTCAATTTTATACACCTGTCAGCAACCGGTGTGGATGTTATAACCGAATCCACTAATTTGAAGGGGTGTCCACATACTTTTGTATATATAGTATATACCATTCATTTATGAACCTGCCTTGAATCCTAAAGCCTGTAGAAGTTTCAGACATGGAGACGTACGACCAGGTCAACGTCTGACTGAGTTAGAGGATAAGATCCTCAGTCTGCCTGCTCTAAACCCTTTGTTTAATAGGTACTGCTGACTTATGAGAGGAAAGTGTACTGGCGTGACGGTGGTGTTTTGGCTGACTCAGGGCCGTGGCAGCATGCTGGTAACATGAAGAAGTTTGTTGTCGTCTAGATCTGGGCTGTTCTGTTGTTGTACTACTATTCTATACCCGTTGTTTCTTCTAAAAGACTGGACACGGAAGAGAGTGCATCACTTTTTACCAGAGTGGATGTAGTTAAAGTCACATCACTTTTTACCAGAGTGGATGTAGTTAAAGTCACATCACTTTTTACCAGAGTGGATGTAGTTAAAGTCACATCACCTTTTACCAGAGTGGATGTAGTTAAAGTCACATCACTTTTTACCAGAGTGGATGTAGTTAGTCACATCACCTTTTACCAGAGTGGATGTAGTTATGAAACAATCACCTTTTTACCAGAGTGGATGTAGTTAGTCAGGAATGTAGTTAAAGTCACATCACTTTTACCAGAGTGGATGTAGTTAAAGTCACATCACCTTTTACCAGAGTGGATGTAGTTAAAGTCACATCACACTTTTACCAGAGTGGATGTAGTTAAAGTCACATCAGAGTTGTAGTTAAAGTCACATCACTTTTTACCAGAGTGGATGTAGTTAAAGTCACATCACTTCTGGATGACCAGAGTGGATGTGTAGTTAAAGTCACATCACTTTTTACCAGAGTGGATGTAGTTAGTCACATCACTTTTACCAGAGTGGATGTAGTTAAAGTCACATCACTTTTTACCAGAGTGGATGTAGTTAGTCACATCACTTTTTACCAGAGTGGATGTAGTTAGTCACATCACTTTTTACCAGAGTGGATGTAGTTAGTCACATCACTTTTTACCAGAGTGGATGTAGTTAAAGTCACATCACTTTTTACCAGAGTGGATGTAGTTAAAGTCACATCACTTTTTACCAGAGTGGATGTAGTTAAAGTCACATCACTTTTTGTGGGGTGCTGCTGGGATGAAACAATCTTGTAATAGGAAAGTAGTCAATTAATTTCTCCAACATGAATGATTACAAGTTTACAAGGTTTGTGTCCTATAAGGATCTTGGTCAGGTCTGGGACAGGTATGTGGTAGAGTGTGTGTCCTATAAGGATCTTGGTCAGGTCTGGGACAGGTATGTGGTAGAGTGTGTGTCCTATAAGGATCTTGGTCAGGTCTGGGACAGGTATGTGGTAGAGTGTGCAGACAGGTGAGCCCTGAACCTTCTTATTACAGTAGTGTAACAGGTACATCCACAGCCGTTTCTTATTACAGTAGTGTAACAGGTACATCCACAGCCGTTTCTTATTACAGTAGTGTAACAGGTACATCTACAGCCGTTTCTTATTACAGTAGTGTAACAGGTACATCTACAGCCGTTTCTTATTACAGTAGTGTAACAGGTACATCTACAGCCGTTTCTTATTACAGTAGTGTAACAGGTTTGTCCGTAGCTGTTTAGTAACTCTCACCTTTGGTGCCCAAGCCGCTTTTCTGCTCTGCTGCCATGGTGATGATGGAATCCTGTCAGAAAAACAAGCAGGGGGTGGTGCTCCTCCCTGTCTGTTGCGATAACAAAACTTTCAAAGAAGAAAATGCCTATGACTATAGACTAAAAATAATCAGTTAGTGCCCATCCCAAATGGCACCCTATTCCCTATACCCTCAAAATGAAAGCAAAAGCTTTGACGAAGGCTGTGAGCTTGACAAGCAAGTGATACTGACAATGGCAGTGTGTAGGATTTTATTATATAGGGATAAGTCCCAAAATGCACCCTATCCCCTATATGTCCCCTTATAGGCTCTGGTCAAAAGTAGTGCGCTACAAAGGGCTGTGTCCTCACGGTTAAGTCCCCCTCAAAACTAATATTTGTATTCCTGTAAAAAAAAAAAACGTCCTTTTGTCCTTCATGATTCTGAAATGGCTGACTGGACAGAGAGGGATGGTAGATCGTCTATAGTCAGCTCTCTCTGTGTGTGGTCAGGTCCCACCATGTCTCTTTCTTTCTTGTCCCAAAAGGCACCCTATTCCCTAGTACACTACTTAGTGCACCACTACTAACCCATGGGTCCTGGTCTAAAGTAGTGCACAATATAAGGAATAGGGTGCCATTTGGGCCCTGGTCTAATGGGGTGCACTATATAGGGTGTATTAGGGACACAGCCCTGGTCTACTGGTCACTGATATTACAGTGTGCATCTGTATGTCAGTCTAACTGTGATGTTCTCTTCCTGACTAGGAACACACACTCTGGGCGTCACTGAACTCATCTAGAGGACCACATCTCATCTCCTCCCCCATCTTAACTCTACTGACCTCCTCCCCACCTACCTCCCTCCTCCATCCCAGTTAAAGACTCCCCCCTCCTTAACTCTACTGACCTCCTCCCCCCCCTACCTCCCTCCTCCATCCCAGTTAAAGACTCCCCCCTCCTTAACTCTACCTGTGAGAAGAAAGCTGGTGGGCGGGCCCACTGTATGATTCCATTGCCCACTTCTTAACACCTGTGAAACACTGACCAATCACCATGCAGACATCATCTCTCCGCCGCCAGGTGAAGAACATGGTCAACCAATACTCAGAGGCAGAGATCAAGGTTTGTTGTTGTGCTTGTTGTTGTTGTTATTTAACATTTGTATTGTTACCTAAAGTTGAAGTTAGAAGTTTACATACACCTTAGCCAAATACATTTAAACTCAGTTTTTCCACATTTCCTGACATTTAATCCTAGTAAAAATTCCCTGTCTCATGTCAGTTAGGATCACCACTTTATTTTAAGAATGTGAAATGTCAGAATAATAGTAGAGAGAATGATTCATTTCAGCTTTTATTTCTTTCATCACATTCCCAGGGGGTCAGAAGTTTACATACACTCAATCAGTATTTGGTAGCATTGCCTTTAAATAGTTTAACCTGGGTCAAACATTTTGGGTAGCCTTCCACAAGCTTCCCACAATAAGTTGGGTGAATTTTGGCCCATTCCTCCTGACAGACCTGGTGTAACTGAGTCAGGTTTGTAGGCCTCCTTGCATGCACACACTTTTTCAGTTCTGCCCACAAATTAGGTATGAGGTCAGGGCTTCGTGATGGCCACTCCAATACCTTGACTTTGTTGTCCTTAAGCCATTTTGCCACAGCTTTGGATGTATGCTTGCGGTCATTGTCCATTTGGAAGACCCATTTGCGATCAAGCTTTAACTTCCTGACTGATGTCTTGAGATGTTGCTTCAATATATCCACCAAATTTTCCGTCCTCATGATGCCATCTAGTTTGTGAAGTGCACCAGTCCCTCCTGCAGCAAAGCACCCCCCAACACGATGCTGCCACCCCCGTGCTTCACAGTTGGGATGGTGGTCTTCGGCTTGCAAGCCTCCCCCTTTTCCCCTTTTACCTCCAAACATAAGATGGTCATTCTCCCAAACAGTTCTATTTTTGTTTCTTCAGACCAGAGAACATTTCTCCAAAAAGTATGATCTTTGTCCCCATGTGCAGTTGCAAACCGTAGTCTGTTTTTTTAAAGCAGTGGCTTCTTCCTTGCTGAGCGGCCTTTCAGGTTATGTCGATATAGGACTCGTTTTACTGTGGATATAGATACTTTTGTACCTGTTTCCTCCAGCATCTTCACAAGGTCCTTTGCTGTTGTTCTTTTCGCACCAAAGTATATTCATCTCTAGGAGACAGAACGCGTCTCCTTCCTGAGCGGTATGACGGCTGCGTGGTCCCATGGTGATTATATTTGCGTACTATTGTTTGTACAGATGAACATGGTGTCGGGGTAGCCGGAGCGGCAGGGTAGCCTAGTGGTTAGAGCGTTTGGACTAGTAACCGAAAGGTTGCAAGTTCATATCCCCGAGCTGACAAGGTACAAATCTGTCGTTCTGCCCCTGAACAGGCAGTTAACCCACTGTTCCTAGGCCGTCATTGAAAATAAGAATTTGTTCTTAACTGACTTGCCTAGTTAAATGAAAAAAAAAAAAAAATGGTACCTTCAGGCATTTGGAAATGTTTCCCAAGGATGAACCAGACTTGTGGAGGTCTACAATCTTTTTTCTGAGGTATTGGTGGATTTATTTTGATTTATCCATGATTTCAAGCAAAGATGCACTGAGTTTGAAGGTAGGCCTTGAATTACATCCACAGGTACACCTCCAATTGACTCAACTGATGTGAATTAGAAGCTTCTAAAGCCATGACATCATTTTCTGGAATTTTCCAAGCTGTTTAAAGGCACAGTCAACTTAGTGGATGTAAACTTCTGACCCACTGGAATTGTGATACAGTGAATTATAAGTGAAATAATCTGTCTGTAAACAATTGTTGGAAAAAATTACTTGTGTTATGCACAAAGTAGATGTCCTAACCGACTTGCCAAAACTATAGTTTGTTAACAAGAAATATGTGGAGTGGTTGAAAAACGAGTTTTAACGACTCCAACATAAGTGTATGTAAACCTTCGACTTCAACTGTATATATTGTAAAGCTTCTTTGGGTCTGAGAAAAGAGCCATCATAAATCATTCTTATATATTGTAGTTTATCATTTTTCTTGGGCTGGGATTCAAACTGATCGTGCTTTGTTGGTGATTTTAAAGGGAATGTTTCGGAGACCTCATTCACGCTGAATGCAGCGTATGTCGGCTCATTCGGAAATGACTTTTTAAATGGAGCATCACTGACAAAATGACATCGGATTGAATCCCGGCCCGAATTATATTTTGTCAAACTAAATATGTATTCATATTATTATTATATTAAGGTCCGCGAGGCGACCTCCAACGACCCGTGGGGCCCCCCTTCCTCTCTGATGTCAGAGATCGCTGACCTGACCTTCAACGTGGTGGCGTTCACTGAGGTCATGGGTATGATCTGGAAACGCCTCAACGACAGCGGGAAGAACTGGAGACACGTCTACAAGGTCAAAGTTCACCTGGAAACTAAATGTTTTCTCTATGATATTTACTAACAAACAACATTCACCTGGAAACTAAATGTTTTCTCTATGATATTTACTAACAAACAATTGTTAGTTTTCCTTTCATTCTTTAAATATCCTGTTCCTATTTTTATCATCATATTCTGTTTTTATTGTTTAACCCTTGTCTTTCTATCTACTGTTAGATGTGTCTTTCTATCTACTGTTAGATGTGTCTTTCTATCTACTGTTAGATGTGTCTTTCTATCTACTGTTAGATGTGTCTTTCTATCTACTGTTAGATGTGTCTTTCTATCTACTGTTAGATGTGTCTTTCTATCTACTGTTAGATGTGTCTTTCTATCTACTGTTAGATGTGTCTTTCTATCTACTGTTAGTTAGATGTTAGATGTGTCTTTCTATCTACTGTTAGATGTGTCTTTCTATCTACTGTTAGATGTGTCTTTCTATCTACTGTTAGATGTGTCTTTCTATCTACTGTTAGATGTGTCTTTCTATCTACTGTTAGATGTGTCTTTCTATCTACTGTTAGATGTGTCTTTCTATCTACTGTTAGATGTGTCTTTCTATCTACTGTTAGATGTGTCTTTCTATCTACTGTTAGATGTGTCTTTCTATCTACTGTTAGATGTGTCTTTCTATCTACTGTTAGATGTGTCTTTCTATCTACTGTTAGATGTGTCTTTCTATCTACTGTTAGATGTGTCTTTCTATCTACTGTTAGATGTGTCTTTCTATCTACTGTTAGATGTGTCTTTCTATCTACTGTTAGATGTGTCTTTCTATCTACTGTTAGATGTGTCTTTCTATCTACTGTTAGATGTGTCTTTCTATCTACTGTTAGATGTGTCTTTCTATCTACTGTTAGATGTGTCTACTGTTAGATGTGTCTTTCTATCTACTGTTAGATGTGTTAGATGTGTCTTTCTATCTACTGTTAGATGTGTCTTTCTATCTACTGTTAGATGTGTCTTTCTATCTACTGTTAGATGTGTCTTTCTATCTACTGTTAGATGTGTCTTTCTATCTACTGTTAGATGTGTCTTTCTATCTACTGTTAGATGTGTCTTTCTATCTACTGTTAGATGTGTCTTTCTATCTACTGTTAGATGTGTCTTTCTATCTACTGTTAGATGTGTCTTTCTATCTACTGTTAGATGTGTCTTTCTATCTACTGTTAGATGTGTCTTTCTATCTACTGTTAGATGTGTCTTTCTATCTACTGTTAGATGTGTCTTTCTATCTACTGTTAGATGTGTCTTTCTATCTACTGTTAGATGTGTCTTTCTATCTACTGTTAGATGTGTCTTTCTATCTACTGTTAGATGTGTCTTTCTATCTACTGTTAGATGTGTCTTTCTATCTACTGTTAGATGTGTCTTTCTATCTACTGTTAGATGTGTCTTTCTATCTACTGTTAGATGTGTCTTTCTATCTACTGTTAGATGTGTCTTTCTATCTACTGTTAGATGTGTCTTTCTATCTACTGTTAGATGTGTCTTTCTATCTACTGTTAGATGTGTCTTTCTATCTACTGTTAGATGTGTCTTTCTATCTACTGTTAGATGTGTCTTTCTATCTACTGTTAGATGTGTCTTTCTATCTACTGTTAGATGTGTCTTTCTATCTACTGTTAGATGTGTCTTTCTATCTACTGTTAGATGTGTCTTTCTATCTACTGTTAGATGTGTCTTTCTACTGTTAGATGTGTCTTTCTATCTACTGTTAGATGTGTCTTTCTATCTACTGTTAGATGTGTCTTTCTATCTACTGTTAGATGTGTCTTTCTATCTACTGTTAGATGTGTCTTTCTATCTACTGTTAGATGTGTCTTTCTATCTACTGTTAGATGTGTCTTTCTATCTACTGTTAGATGTGTCTTTCTATCTACTGTTAGATGTGTCTTTCTATCTACTGTTATGATGTGTTAGATGTGTCTTTCTATCTACTGTTAGATGTGTCTTTCTATCTACTGTTAGATGTGTCTTTCTATCTACTGTTAGATGTGTCTTTCTATCTACTGTTAGATGTGTCTTTCTATCTACTGTTAGATGTGTCTTTCTATCTACTGTTAGATGTGTCTTTCTATCTACTGTTAGATGTGTCTTTCTATCTACTGTTAGATGTGTCTTTCTATCTACTGTTAGATGTGTCTTTCTATCTACTGTTAGATGTGTCTTTCTATCTACTGTTAGATGTGTCTTTCTATCTACTGTTAGATGTGTCTTTCTATCTACTGTTAGATGTGTTAGATGTGTCTTTCTATCTACTGTTAGATGTGTCTTTCTATCTACTGTTAGATGTGTCTTTCTATCTACTGTTAGATGTGTCTTTCTATCTACTGTTAGATGTGTCTTTCTATCTACTGTTAGATGTGTCTTTCTATCTACTGTTAGATGTGTCTTTCTATCTACTGTTAGATGTGTCTTTCTATCTACTGTTAGATGTGTCTTTCTATCTACTGTTAGATGTGTCTTTCTATCTACTGTTAGATGTGTCTTTCTATCTACTGTTAGATGTGTCTTTCTATCTACTGTTAGATGTGTCTTTCTATCTACTGTTAGATGTGTCTTTCTATCTACTTTCTATCTACTGTTAGATGTGTCTTTCTATCTACTGTTAGATGTGTCTTTCTATCTACTGTTAGATGTGTCTTTCTACTGTTAGATCTTTCTACTGTTAGATGTGTCTTTCTATCTATCTACTGTTAGATGTGTCTTTCTATCTACTGTTAGATGTGTCTTTCTATCTACTGTTAGATGTGTCTTTCTATCTACTGTTAGATGTGTCTTTCTATCTACTGTTAGATGTGTCTTTCTATCTACTGTTAGATGTGTCTTTCTATCTACTGTTAGATGTGTCTTTCTATCTACTGTTAGATGTGTCTTTCTATCTACTGTTAGATGTGTCTTTCTATCTACTGTTAGATGTGTCTTTCTATCTACTGTTAGATGTGTCTTTAGATGTGTCTTTCTATCTACTGTTAGATGTGTCTTTCTATCTACTGTTAGATGTGTCTTTCTATCTACTGTTAGATGTGTCTTTCTATCTACTGTTAGATGTGTCTTTCTATCTACTGTTAGATGTGTCTTTCTATCTACTGTTAGATGTGTCTTTCTACTTTCTATCTACTGTTAGATGTGTCTTTCTATCTACTGTTAGATGTGTCTTTCTATCTACTGTTAGATGTGTCTTTCTATCTACTGTTAGATGTGTCTTTCTATCTACTGTTAGATGTGTCTTTCTATCTACTGTTAGATGTGTCTTTCTATCTACTGTTAGATGTGTCTTTCTATCTACTGTTAGATGTGTCTTTCTAGATCTACTGTTAGATGTGTCTTTCTATCTACTACTGTTAGATGTGTCTTTCTATCTACTGTTAGATGTGTCTTTCTATCTACTGTTAGATGTGTCTTTCTATCTACTGTTAGATGTGTCTTTCTATCTACTGTTAGATGTGTCTTTCTATCTACTGTTAGATGTGTCTTTCTATGTTAGATGTGTCTATCTGTTAGATGTGTCTTTCTATCTACTGTTAGATGTGTCTTTCTATCTACTGTTAGATGTGTCTTTCTATCTACTGTTAGATGTGTCTTTCTATCTACTGTTAGATGTGTCTTTCTATCTACTGTTAGATGTGTCTTTCTATCTACTGTTAGATGTGTCTTTCTATCTACTGTTAGATGTGTCTTTCTATCTACTGTTAGATGTGTCTTTCTATCTACTGTTAGATGTGTCTTTCTATCTACTGTTAGATGTGTCTTTCTATCTACTGTTAGATGTGTCTTTCTATCTACTGTTAGATGTGTCTTTCTATCTACTGTTAGATGTGTCTTTCTATCTACTGTTAGATGTGTCTTTCTATCTACTGTTAGATGTGTCTTTCTATCTACTGTTAGATGTGTCTTTCTATCTACTGTTAGATGTGTCTATCTACTGTTAGATGTGTCTATCTACTGTTAGATGTGTCTTTCTATCTATCTTTCTATCTGTTAGATGTGTCTTTCTACTCTACTACTGTTAGATGTGTCTTTCTATCTACTGTTAGATGTGTCTTTCTATCTACTGTTAGATGTGTCTTTCTATCTACTGTTAGATGTGTCTTTCTATCTACTGTTAGATGTGTCTTTCTATCTACTGTTAGATGTGTCTTTCTATCTACTGTTAGATGTGTCTTTCTATCTACTGTTAGATGTGTCTTTCTATCTACTGTTAGATGTGTCTTTCTATCTACTGTTAGATGTGTCTTTCTATCTACTGTTAGATGTGTCTTTCTATCTACTGTTAGATGTGTCTTTCTCTACTGTTAGATGTGTCTTTCTATCTGTTAGATGTGTCTTTCTATCTACTGTTAGATGTGTCTTTCTATCTACTGTTAGATGTGTCTTTCTACTACTGTTAGATGTGTCTTTCTATCTACTGTTAGATGTGTCTTTCTATCTACTGTTAGATGTGTCTTTCTATCTACTGTTAGATGTGTCTTTCTATCTACTGTTAGATGTGTCTTTCTATCTACTGTTAGATGTGTCTTTCTACTCTACTGTTAGATGTGTCTTTCTATCTACTGTTAGATGTGTCTTTCTATCTACTGTTAGATGTGTCTTTCTATCTACTGTTAGATGTGTCTTTCTACTGTTATCTACTGTTAGATGTGTCTTTCTATCTACTGTTAGATGTGTCTTTCTATCTACTGTTAGATGTGTCTTTCTATCTACTGTTAGATGTGTCTTTCTATCTACTGTTAGATGTGTCTTTCTATCTACTGTTAGATGTGTCTTTCTATCTACTGTTAGATGTGTCTTTCTATCTACTGTTAGATGTGTCTTTCTATCTACTGTTAGATGTGTCTTTCTATCTACTGTTAGATGTGTCTTTCTATCTACTGTTAGATGTGTCTTTCTATCTACTGTTATGTGTCTTTCTATCTACTGTTAGTCTTTCTATCTACTGTTAGATGTGTCTTTCTATCTACTGTTAGATGTGTCTTTCTATCTACTGTTAGATGTGTCTTTCTATCTACTGTTAGATGTGTCTTTCTATCTACTGTTAGATGTGTCTTTCTATCTACTGTTAGATGTGTCTTTCTATCTACTGTTAGATGTGTCTTTCTATCTACTGTTAGATGTGTCTTTCTATCTACTGTTAGATGTGTCTTTCTATCTACTGTTAGATGTGTCTTTCTATCTACTGTTAGATGTGTCTTTCTATCTACTGTTAGATGTGTCTTTCTATCTACTGTTAGATGTGTCTTTCTATCTACTGTTAGATGTGTCTTTCTATCTACTGTTAGATGTGTCTTTCTATCTACTGTTAGATGTGTCTTTCTATCTACTGTTAGATGTGTCTTTCTATCTACTGTTAGATGTGTCTTTCTATCTACTGTTAGATGTGTCTTTCTATCTACTGTTAGATGTGTCTTTCTATCTACTGTTAGATGTGTCTTTCTATCTACTGTTAGATGTGTCTTTCTATCTACTGTTAGTTAGATGTGTCTTTCTATCTACTGTTAGATGTGTCTTTCTATCTACTGTTAGATGTGTCTTTCTATCTACTGTTAGATGTGTCTTTCTATCTACTGTTAGATGTGTCTTTCTATCTACTGTTAGATGTGTCTTTCTATCTACTGTTAGATGTGTCTTTCTATCTACTGTTAGATGTGTCTTTCTATCTACTGTTAGATGTGTCTTTCTATCTACTGTTAGATGTGTCTTTCTATCTACTGTTAGATGTGTCTTTCTATCTACTGTTAGATGTGTCTTTCTACTGTTAGATGTGTCTTTCTATCTACTGTTAGATATCTACTGTTAGATGTGTCTTTCTATCTACTGTTAGATGTGTCTTTCTCTACTCTACTTTCTATCTACTGTTAGATGTGTCTTTCTATCTACTGTTAGATGTGTCTTTCTATCTACTGTTAGATGTGTCTTTCTATCTACTGTTAGATGTGTCTACTGTTAGATGTGTCTTTCTATCTACTGTTAGATGTGTCTTTCTATCTACTGTTAGATGTGTCTTTCTATCTACTGTTAGATGTGTCTTTCTATCTACTGTTAGATGTGTCTTTTTGTATTGTTTAACCCTTGTCTTTCTATCTACTGTTAGATGTGTGTGGTGTCTGTTTTGAAGTGTGTTGTGTGTAAGTGAAGTGGATTGTTGTTTTATTGCTAGGCCCTGACTCTACTCGACTACCTGATCAAAACGGGCTCGGAACGTGTGGCGCAGCAGTGCAGAGAGAACGTCTACACCATACAGGTTAGGTTGACGGTTCGAATCCCGAGTCTGTCGGGATAAATGTCTGGGAGTGCACTGAGCTGGCTTCTGAATGGGTTCTTTCTCAGGGGGTTGAAACCAAAAAAACTATCTGCAAAAAAAGTATAATAAAGTATATTTCCTTCTCTTCCTCTTCCTCCTCCTCCTCCTCTGTAGACCCTACGGGACTTCCAGTTCACAGACAGGGATGGCAGGGACCAGGGGGTGAATGTTAGGGAGAAGGCCAAGCAGCTGGTGGCCCTGATGAGGGATGAGGAGAGGCTGAAACAGGTATGACATGGTACTTGTATTCTGTTGGTTTGGTTTTGTTCAGTATGTGTGTCTGCTTCTGTTTTCCCAGATACATTATGTCTGGTCCTGGACTTCTGTTAGACACCAGACACATTATGTCTGGTCCTGGACACCAGACACATTATGTCTGGTCCTGGACACCAGATACATTATGTCTGGTCCTGGACATCAGACACATTATGTCTGGTCCTGGACATCAGACACATTATGTCTGGTCCTGGACATCAGACACATGTCTGGTCCTGGACATCAGACACATTATGTCTGGTCCTGGACATCAGACACATTATGTCTGGTCCTGGACATCAGACACTGGTCCTGGACATCAGACACATTCTGGTCCTGGACATGTCTGGTCCAGGACATCAGACACATTATGTCTGGTCCAGGACATCAGACACATTATGTCTGGTCCTGGACATCAGACACATTATGTCTGGTCCTGGACATCAGACACATTATGTCTGGTCCTGGACATCAGACACATTATGTCTGGTCCAGGACATCAGACACATTATGTCTGGTCCAGGACATCAGACACATTATGTCTGGTCCTGGACATCAGACACATTATGTCTGGTCCTGGACATCAGACACATTATGTCTGGTCCTGGACATCAGAGTCTGGTCCAGGACATCAGACACATTATGTCTGGTCCTGGACTTCTGTTGGACACCAGATACATTATGTCTGGTCCTGGACTTCTGTTGGACTTCAGACACATTATGTCTGGTGCTGGACATCAGACACATTATGTCTGGTCCTGGACTTCTCCATTGATCTGGCTTTTTAGTCCCGGTCTAGGTGTAATATGTGTCCAGGAATTGTCCCCTCGATGATTAATAAAATCCCTATCTACATTATGTAAATACCTAGCTATCTATTTGTCTAGGAGAGGACCCTGGCCCTGAAGACCAAGGAGAGGATGGCTGGAGCAGCTGCAGGGTCAGGGATGGGCTCTAGTTCTCTACCTCCACCCTACCCAGGCCGCCGTACCAGCCAGCCCAGCATGACTGCTCTCTACGGGGATGACTTCAGCCGGTCCAGGGAGTCCCATTCCTCTTTCAATTGTGAGTAGTACCATGCAACTGGGAATATGCAGACACACACACACACACACAGACACAGACACACACACACACACACACACACACACACACACACACACACACAGACACAGACACACACACACACACACACACACAGACAGACACACACACACACACAATCACGTTATTGGAAACAGGCTGTTCTGAGGTCAGGCCAGGTTGTGGCTCGATAAGTTTGAGTCGGGTCAGGGACAATTTTTTTATTTTTCATTTCAGCTAACCCTAATCCCTTTCCTAAACTTAACCTTAACCTACCTTAACCTAACCTTAACCTAACCTCCTAACCTAGTTCTCCTAAAGCTAACCTTAACCTAGTTCTCCTAAAGCTAACCTTAACCTAGTTCTCCTAAAGCTAACTTTAACCTAGTTCTCCTAAAGCTAACCTTAACCTAGTTCTCCTAAAGCTAACCTTAACCTAGTTCTCCTAAAGCTAACCTTAACCTAGTTCTCCTAAAGCTAACCTTAACCTAGTTCTCCTAAAGCTAACCTTAACCTAGTTCTCCTAAAGCTAACCTAACCTAGTTCTCCTAAAGCTAACCTTAACCTAGTTCTCCTAAAGCTAACCTTAACCTAGTTCTCCTAAAGCTAACCTTAACCTAGTTCTCCTAAAGCTAACCTTAACCTAGTTCTCCTAAAGCTAACCTTAACCTAGTTCTCCTAAAGCTAACCTTAACCTAGTTCTCCTAAAGCTAACCTTAACCTAGTTCTCCTAAAGCTAACCTTAACCTAGTTCTCCTAAAGCTAACCTTAACCTAGTTCTCCTAAAGCTAACCTTAACCTAGTTCTCCTAAAGCTAACCTTAACCTAGTTCTCCTGAAGCTAACCTTAACCTAGTTCTCCTAAAGCTAACATTAACCTAGTTCTCCTAAAGCTAACCTTAACCTAGTTCTCCTAAAGCTAACCTTAACCTAGTTCTCCTACTTAACCTAGTTCTCCTAAAGCTAACCTTAACCTAGTTCTCCTAAAGCTAACCTTAACCTAGTTCTCCTAAAGCTAACCTTAACCTAGTTCTCCTAAAGCTAACCTTAACCTAGTTCTCTTAAAGCTAACCTTAACCTAACCTTAACCTAACCTTAACCTAGTTCTCCTAAAGCTAACCTTAACCTAGTTCTCCTAAAGCTATCCTTAACCTAGTTCTCCTAAAGCTAAACTTAACCTAGTTCTCCTAAAGCTAACCTTAACCTAGTTCTCCTAAAGCTAACCTTAACCTAGTTCTCCTAAAGCTAACCTTAACCTAGTTCTCCTAAAGCTAACCTTAACCTAACCTTAACCTAGTTCTCCTAAAGCTAACCTTAACCTAGTTCTCCTAAAGCTAACCTTAACCTAGTTCTCCTAAAGCTAAACCTTAACCTAGTTCTCCTAAAGCTAACCTTAACCTAGTTCTCCTAAAGCTAACCTTAACCTAGTTCTCCTAAAGCTAACCTTAACCTAGTTCTCCTAAAGCTAACCTTAACCTAGTTCTCCTAAAGCTAACCTTAACCTAGTTCTCCTAAAGCTAACCTTAACCTAGTTCTCCTAAAGCTAACCTTAACCTAGTTCTCCTAAAGCTAACCTTAACCTAGTTCTCCTAAAGCTAACCTTAACCTAGTTCTCCTAAAGCTAACCTTAACCTAGTTCTCCTAAAGCTAACCTTAACCTAGTTCTCCTAAAGCTAACCTTAACCTAGTTCTCCTAAAGCTAACCTTAACCTAGTTCTCCTAAAGCTAACCTTAAAACCTAGTTCTCCAAAAGCTAACCTAGTTCTTAAAGCTAACCCTAGTTCTCCTAAAGCTAACCTTAACCTAGTTCTCCTAAAAGCTAACCTTAACCTAGTTCTCCTAAAGCTAACCTTAACCTAGTTCTCCTAAAGCTAACCTTAACCTAGTTCTCCTAAAGCTAACCTTAACCTAGTTCTCCTAAAGCTAACCTTAACCTAGTTCTCCTAAAGCTAACCTTAACCTAGTTCTCCTAAAGCTCCTAACCTAGTTCTCCTAAAGCTAACCTTAACCTAGTTCTCCTAACGCTAACCTTAACCTAGTTCTCCTGAAGCTAACCTTAACCTAGTTCTCCTAAAGCTAACATTAACCTAGTTCTCCAAAAGCTAACCTTAACCTAGTTCTCCTAAAGCTAACCTTAACCTAGTTCTCCTACTTAACCTAGTTCTCCTAAAGCTAACCTTAACCTAGTTCTCCTAAAGCTAACCTTAACCTAGTTCTCCTAAAGCTAACCTTAACCTAGTTCTCCTAAAGCTAACCTTAACCTAGTTCTCCTAAAGCTAACCTTAACCTAGTTCTCCTAAAGCTAACCTTAACCTAGTTCTCCTAAAGCTAACCTTAACCTAGTTCTCCTAAAGCTAACCTTAACCTAGTTCTCCTAAAGCTAACCTTAACCTAGTTCTCCTAAAGCTAACCTTAACCTAGTTCTCCTAAAGCTAACCTTAACCTAGTTCTCCTAAAGCTATCATTAACCTAGTTCTCCTAAAGCTAACCTTAACCTAGTTCTCCTAAAGCTAACCTTAACCTAGTTCTCCTAAAGCTAACCTTAACCTAGTTCTCCTAAAGCTAACCTCCTAACCTAACCTAACCTAGTTCTCCTAAAGCTAACCTTAACCTAGTTCTCCTAAAGCTAACCTTAACCTAGTTCTCCTAAAGCTAAACTTAACCTAGTTCTCCTAAAGCTAACCTTAACCTAGTTCTCCTAAAGCTAACCTTAACCTAGTTCTCCTAAAGCTAACCTTAACCTAGTTCTCCTAAAGCTAACCTTAACCTAGTTCTCCTAAAGCTAACCTTAACCTAGTTCTCCTAAAGCTAACCTTAACCTAGTTCTCCTAAAGCTAACCTTAACCTAGTTCTCCTAAAGCTAACCTTAACCTAGTTTTCCTAAAGCTAACCTTAACCTAGTTATCCTAAAGCTAACCTTAACCTAGTTCTCCTAACGCTAACCTTAACCTAGTTCTCCTAAAGCTAACCTTAACCTAGTTCTCCTAAAGCTAACATTAACCTAGTTCTCCAAAAGCTAACCTTAACCTAGTTCTCCTAAAGCTAACCTTAACCTAGTTCTCCTACTTAACCTAGTTCTCCTAAAGCTAACCTTAACCTAGTTCTCCTAAAGCTAACCTTAACCTAGTTCTCCTAAAGCTAACCTTAACCTAGTTCTCCTAAAGCTAACCTTAACCTAGTTCTCCTAAAGCTAACCTTAACCTAGTTCTCCTAAAGCCTTAACCTAGTTCTCCTAAAGCTAACCTTAACCTAGTTCTCCTAAAGCTAACCTTAACCTAGTTCTCCTAAAGCTAACCTTAACCTAGTTCTCCTAAAGCTAACCTTAACCTAGTTCTCCTAAAGCTAACCTTAACCTAGTTCTCCTAAAGCTAACCTTAACCTAGTTCTCCTAAAGCTAACCTTAACCTAGTTCTCCTAAAGCTAACCTTAACCTAGTTCTCCTAAAGCTAACCTTAACCTAGTTCTCCTAAAGCTAACCTTAACCTAGTTCTCCTAAAGCTAACCTTAACCTAGTTCTCCTAAAGCTAACCTTAACCTAGTTCTCCTAAAGCTAACCTTAACCTAGTTCTCCTAAAGCTAACCTTAACCTAGTTCTCCTAAAGCTAACCTTAACCTAGTTCTCCTAAAGCTAACCTTAACCTAGTTCTCCAAAGCTAACCTTAACCTAGTTCTCCTAAAGCTAACCTTAACCTAGTTCTCCTAAAGCTAACCTTAACCTAGTTCTCCTAAAGCTAACCTTAACCTAGTTCTCCTAAAGCTAACCTTAACCTAGTTCTCCTAAAGCTAACCTTAACCTAGTTCTCCTAAAGCTAACCTTAACCTAGTTCTCCTAAAGCTAACCTTAACCTAGTTCTCCTAAAGCTAACCTTAACCTAGTTCTCCTAAAGCTAACCTTAACCTAGTTCTCCTAAAGCTAACCTTAACCTAGTTCTCCTAAAGCTAACCTTAACCTAGTTCTCCTAAAGCTAACCTTAACCTAGTTCTCCTAAAGCTAACCTTAACCTAGTTCTCCTAAAGCTAACCTTAACCTAGTTCTCCTAAAGCTAACCTTAACCTAGTTCTCCTAAAGCTAACCTTAACCTAGTTCTCCTAAAGCTCCTAGTTCTCCTAAAGCTAACCTTAACCTAGTTCTCCTAAAGCTAACCTTAACCTAGTTCTCCTAAAGCTAACCTTAACCTAGTTCTAACCTTAAGCTAACTTAACCTAGTTCTCCTAAAGCTAACCTTAACCTAGTTCTCCTAAAGCTAACCTTAACCTAGTTCTCCTAAAGCTAACCTTAACCTAGTTCTCCTAAAGCTAACCTTAACCTAGTTCTCCTAAAGCTAACCTTAACCTAGTTCTCCTAAAGCTAACCTTAACCTAGTTCTCCTAAAGCTAACCTTAACCTAGTTCTCCTAAAGCTAACCTTAACCTAGTTCTCCTAAAGCTAACCTTAACCTAGTTCTCCTAAAGCTAACCTTAACCTAGTTATCCTAAAGCTAACCTTAACCTAGTTCTCCTAACGCTAACCTTAACCTAGTTCTCCTGAAGCTAACCTTAACCTAGTTCTCCTAAAGCTAACATTAACCTAGTTCTCCAAAAGCTAACCTTAACCTAGTTCTCCTAAAGCTAACCTTAACCTAGTTCTCCTAAAGCTAACCTAACCTAGTTCTCCTAAAGCTAACCTTAACCTAGTTCTCCTAAAGCTAACCTTAACCTAGTTCTCCTAAAGCTAACCTTAACCTAGTTCTCCTAAAGCTAACCTTAACCTAGTTCTCCTAAAGCTAAACTTAACCTAGTTCTCCTAAAGCTAACCTTAACCTAGTTCTCCTAAAGCTAACCTTAACCTAGTTCTCCTAAAGCTAACCTTAACCTAGTTCTCCTAAAGCTAACCTTAACCTAGTTCTCCTAAAGCTAACCTTAACCTAGTTCTCTAAAGCTAACCTTAACCTAGTTCTCCTAAAGCTAACCTTAACCTAGTTCTCCTAAAGCTAACCTTAACCTAGTTCTCCTAAAGCTAACCTTAACCTAGTTCTCCTAAAGCTAACCTTAACCTAGTTCTCCTAAAGCTAACCTTAACCTAGTTCTCCTAAAGCTAACCTTAACCTAGTTCTCCTAAAGCTAACCTTAACCTAGTTCTCCTAAAGCTAACCTTAACCTAGTTCTCCTAAAGCTAACCTTAACCTAGTTCTCCTAAAGCTAACCTTAACCTAGTTCTCCTAAAGCTAACCTTAACCTAGTTCTCCTAAAGCTAACCTTAACCTAGTTCTCCTAAAGCTAACCTTAACCTAGTTCTCCTAAAGCTAACCTTAACCTAGTTCTCCTAAAGCTAACCTTAACCTAGTTCTCCTAAAACCTAGCTAACCCTTAACCTAGTTCTCCTAAAGCTAACCTTAACCTAGTTCTCCTAAAGCTAACCTTAACCTAGTTATCCTAAAGCTAACCTTAACCTAGTTCTCCTAACGCTAACCTTAACCTAGTTCTCCTGAAGCTAACCTTAACCTAGTTCTCCTAAAGCTAACATTAACCTAGTTCTCCAAAAGCTAACCTTAACCTAGTTCTCCTAAAGCTAACCTTAACCTAGTTCTCCTACTTAACCTAGTTCTCCTAAAGCTAACCTTAACCTAGTTCTCCTAAAGCTAACCTTAACCTAGTTCTCCTAAAGCTAACCTTAACCTAGTTCTCCTAAAGCTAACCTTAACCTAACCTTAACCTAACCTTAACCTAGTTCTCCTAAAGCTAACCTTAACCTAGTTCTCCTAAAGCTAACCTTAACCTAGTTCTCCTAAAGCTAAACTTAACCTAGTTCTCCTAAAGCTAACCTTAACCTAGTTCTCCTAAAGCTAACCTTAACCCAGTTCTCCTAAAGCTAACCTTAACCTAGTTATCCTAAAGCTAACCTTAACCTAGTTCTCCTAAAGCTAACCTTAACCTAGTTCTCCTAAAGCTAACCTTAACCTAGTTCTCCTAAAGCTAACCTTAACCTAGTTCTCCTAAAGCTAACCTTAACCTAGTTCTCCTAAAGCTAACCTTAACCTAGTTCTCCTAAAGCTAAACTTAACCTAGTTCTCCTAAAGCTAACCTTAACCTAGTTCTCCTAAAGCTAACCTTAACCTAGTTTTCCTAAAGCTAACCTTAACCTAGTTCTCCTAAAGCTAACCTTAACCTAGTTCTCCTAAAGCTAACCTTAACCTAACCTTAACCTAGTTCTCCTAAGGCTAACCTTAACCTAGTTCTCCTAAAGCTAAACTTAACCTAGTTCTCCTAAAGCTAACCTTAACCTAGTTCTCCTAAAGCTAACCTTAACCTAGTTCTCCTAAAGCTAACCTTAACCTAGTTCTCCTAAAGCTAACCTTAACCTAGTTCTCCTAAAGCTAACCTTAACCTAGTTCTCCTAAAGCTAACCTTAACCTAGTTCTCCTAAAGCTAACCTTAACCTAGTTCTCCTAAAGCTAACCTTAACCTAGTTCTCCTAAAGCTAACTACTCGGTCTAACGGAGTTGCAATGTCGTTTTTCGTCACAAAAGGGGCGGCTCCTTGTAAATACTCTCTGGCATCCGACATACTTTTTTAGCTTCCTTAAAATTGAGAGGTGCCATATCATTCCTTCCACAGCCGTGGAGGCGGTGTTGTAGCTTGGTTCCTACATCTGACACCTATACAGTATATAGGCTATTCATCAAAGTAGCTTATTTTGCATTGATAACCAAAATATTATCTCAGCAACTGTTCAAACAGTAAACCAACAGAGTCCACCCTAAAAGGTATTTTGTTTAGAAGTAATAACTAGTGGTTACAGGGTTTGGTGAAATGGTACAACCAGCTGTAGCCAACTAACAAGGCAAGTGTTTTTTTCTTTGTGACCAAAACATGATGACATTCTATTTTTAACTGACAGACTTTTGACTGGTACTGTATATTTAAGCAATAAGGCCTGAGGAGCTGTGTTATATGGCCAATGTCATGTTCTTAGGCACGACGCAACGTGGAGTGACTGGATACAGCCTTTAGTCGTGGTATATTGGCCATATATCACAAAACCCGGAGGTGCCTTATTGCTATTTTAAACTGGTTACCAACGTGATTAGAGCAGTCAAAATAAATGTTTTGTCATACCTGTGGTATACGGTCTGATATACCACGCCTTTCAGCCAATCAGCATTCAGGGCTCGAACCACCCAGTTTATATATATATATATATATATATACATTCTCTCAACCAGCTTCACCTGGAATGTTTTTCCAACAGTCTTGATATATATATATATATAAAAAAGCATGTGTGGGAACTCCTTCAAGACTGTTGGAAAAACATTCCAGGTGAAGCTGGTTGAGAGAATGCCAAGTGTGTGCAAAGCTGTCATCAAGGAAAAGGGTGGCTACTTTGAATAATACATATTTAAAATATATTTTGATTTGTTTAACACTGTTTTGGTTACTACAAGATTCCATATGTGTTATTTTCATAGTTTCAATGTCTTCACTGTTATTCTACAATGTAGAAATAGTAGAAATAAAGAAAAACCCTTGAATGAATAGGTGTTTCCAAACTTTTGACTGGTACTGTATATAAATGGTGTGTATAGACAGTATATAAATAGAAAAGGTGAGTACAGCAGTAGTTCTAAAGGATGAGCCTTGACTAGAATACAGTATATACATATGAAGTGGGTAAAACAGTATGTAAACATGATTAAAGTGGCCAGTGTTCCATGACTATGTACATAGGACAGCAGTCTCTAAGGTGCAGGGTGGAGTACCGGGTGGTAGCCGGATAGTGACAGTGTCTGAGTTTAGGGTAGAGTACCGGGTGGTAGCCGGATAGTGACAGTGTCTGAGTTCAGGGTAGAGTACCGGGTGGTAGCCGGATAGTGACAGTGTCTCAGTTCAGGGTAGAGTACCGGGTGGTAGCCAGATAGTGACAGTGTCTCAGTTCAGGGTAGAGTACCGGGTGGTAGCCGGATAGTGACAGTGTCTGAGTTCAGGGTAGAGTACCGGGTGGTAGCCGGATAGTGACAGTGTCTGAGTTCAGGGTAGAGTACCGGGTGGTAGCCGGATAGTGACAGTATATTACAGTTGATAGCAGGGATACATTTTAAAAGGCCAAACATGTTCCCACAGCCTGAAGCATTGAAGAGGCAGTGGAACACAATGGAGCCAGAATGTAATGAAGCATAAAGGCTTGAATGCCTGAAACATTGATAAGATTAGCCATTCTGTTCTTCAGTGAGAATCCATGTTGAGAGATTTGGTCTGGCTCTGCTCAGGCCTGCACTGACAGCTAGTCAGTAAGTTGGCTAACGAACTCTCCATGTTAGTCTTATCCCACAGGAACCAACCAGTGGTGGAAAAAGTACCCAATTGTCATATTTGAGTAAAAGTAAAGATACCTTAATAGAAAATGACTCAAGTAAAAGTGAAAGTCACCCAGTAAAATACTACTACTGTTTGGTTTTAAATATACCTAAGTATCAAAAGTAAAGGTATGAATCATTTCAAATTCCTTATATTAAATAAACCAGACAGCACCATTTTTAAAAATTTAATTACTTAAAAAAAAAACATTCACAGATAGCAAGGGGCACACTCCAACTTTCAGACATATTTTTTACAAATGAAGCATTTGTGTTTAGTGAGTCCTCCAGATCAGAGGTAGTAGGGATGACCAGGGATGTTCTCTGTTTAGTGAGTCTGCCAGAGGTAGAAGAGATGACCAGGGATGTTCTCTGTTTAGTGAGTCCTCCAGATCAGAGGTAGTAGGGATGACCAGGGATGTTCTCTGTTTAGTGAGTCCTCCAGATCAGAGGTAGTAGGGATGACCAGGGATGTTCTCTGTTTAGTGAGTCCGCCAGAGGTAGTAGAGATGACCAGGGATGTTCTCTGTTTAGTGAGTCCACCAGATCAGAGGTAGTAGGGATGACCAGGGATGTTCTCTGTTTAGTGAGTCCGCCAGATCAGAGGTAGTAGGGATGACCAGGGATGTTCTCTGTTTAGTGAGTCCGCCAGATCAGAGGTAGTAGGGATGACCAGGGATGTTCTCTTGATAAATGTGTGAATGATGGTTACACTATGTATTACTAGTAAACAACAACACAGAGGATGGTTACACTATGTATTACTAGTAAACAACAACACAGAGGATGGTTACACTATGTATTACTAGTAAACAACAACACAGAGGATGGTTACACTATGTATTACTAGTAAACAACAACACGGAGGATGGTTACACTATGTATTACTAGTAAACAACAACATGGAGGATGGTTACACTATGTATTACTAGTAAACAACAACATGGAGGATGGTTACACTATGTATTACTTGTATATAATGTAAATACTTCAGGGAATTAATGGTCATGGGATGTCCCTCAGTCTATGGCAGTCATATACATATCAGGCAGTCATATACATATCAGGCAGTCATATACATATCAGTCATAGTTTCATTTTTTCCCCATCCAGATTGATTCCCAGCTTTATGTTATTAGTAAATGCACAGAAGTTGGACATTGATTGAGATATTTACATTTACATTTACATTTAAGTCATTTAGCAGACGCTCTTATCCAGAGCGACTTACAAATTGGGGCTTTTATATTATCTTGAAAAAATATGATCTTATTTGGGAGTATTTCTCCCAGTAGAGGAAACATCTCTGTCTCTACCTCCCCTGTCGTGCAGTGACCACTAACCTCTTCCTTCTTACTCAAGGGGATTTGGGCTGGAATGTTTTGGCTCTTCTTGTTCTTATCTTGTGACCATGACATACAGTAGATTGTTCTAGAACACAGATGGCATATACACTCGGTAAGAACTCACGGTTCTTATCTTATCAACGTGTCAGTCAGTTTGTGTGTGTCTGTGTCTTTGTGTCTGTGTGTCTGTGTCTTTGTGTCTGTGTCTTTGTGTCTGTGTGTCTGTGTCTTTGTGTCTGTGTGTGTGTGTGTCTGTATGTCTGTGTCTGTGTCTGTGTCTTTGTGTCTGTCTGTGTGTCTTTGTGTCTGTGTGTCTGTGTCTGTGTCTTTGTGTCTGTGTGTGTGTGTGTCTGTGTGTCTGTGTGTGTGTGTCTGTGTGTGTGTGTCTGTCTGTGTCTGTGTGTCTGTGTCTGTGTGTCTGTGTTTCTGTGTGTCATCAGAAAGGGACTAAAAGTTCAGTTACTTGGGTCTCCAGAAATCCAGATAAAGTGTTCCGTCAGCAGTATCTGGATTCATTGTAGAGATGGCTGGTTGTGTACACAGAAATAGAGTCTATAGAACAGACGTTCCCATTCATGTCAATGATGGCATAATAGATTGTGTTTCTATAGTTGTATACCCGTGGTCATTGTCCCTCACAGGCCCTATTCAAGTAGGTGCTATTGTCCTGTTGGTCCATGTAACAGGCAGCTGGACCTGGACAAGTCTCAATGAATAACTCTGCCCCAAATGGTACCCTGTTCCATAAGGGCCCTGGTCAATAGTAGTGCACTATATAGGGAATAGGGCCCTGGTCAATAGTAGTGCACTATATAGGGAATAGGGTGCCATAGGGCTCTGGTCAAAAGTAGTGCACTATATGGTGCCATTTGGGAAACAGTCCATGTCTCTGTCTATTGTATCATCCTGGTTATTCCCCATTCCTACATAAATTGTTTGTTAGTTTTGGTTACTCTGTGTGTGTGTGTGTGTGTGTGTGTGTGTGTGTGTGTGTGTGTGTGTGTGTGTGTGTGTGTGTGTGTGTGAGAGAGACGCTCTCTATAGCTGCATTCCTAACATTCCTAACATTCTCCTGTTCTCTTTCACTCCAGCTGAACAGCAAACACAAAGAATGGGGGACACACACACACTCTCTCTACCTTTTTTCCCTGTCTCATCATGGATCTCTGTATACATGGCTGTGGTAGTCACGTTTAGCTAGCTGGGACTGGGCATCATGTATTATACATGGCTGTGGTAGTCACGTTTAGCTAGCTGGGACTGGGCATCATGTATTATACATGGCTGTGGTAGTCACGTTTAGCTAGCTGGGACTGGGCATCATGTATTATACATGGCTGTGGTAGTCACGTTTAGCTAGCTGGGACTGGGCATCATGTATTATACATGGCTGTGGTAGCCACATTTAGCTAGCTGGGACTGGGCATCATGTATTATACATGGCTGTGGTAGTCACGTTTAGCTAGCTGGGACTGGGCATCATGTATTATACATGGCTGTGGTAGCCACGTTTAGCTAGCTGGGACTGGGCATCATGTATTATACATGGCTGTGCTGTGGTAGCCACGTTTAGCTAGCTGGGACTGGGCATCTTGTATTATACATGGCTGTGGTAGTCACGTTTAGCTAGCTGGGACTGGGCATCATGTATTATACATGGCTGTGGTAGTCATGTTTAGCTAGCTGGGACTGGGCATCATGTATTATACATGGCTGTGGTAGCCACGTTTAGCTAGCTGGGACTGGGCATCATGTATTATACATGGCTGTGGTAGTCACGTTTAGCTAGCTGGGACTGGGCATCATGTATTATACATGGCTGTGGTAGCTGGGACAAGTTTAGCTAGCTGGGACTGGGCATCATGTATTATACATGGCTGTGGTAGTCACGTTTAGCTAGCTGGGACTGGGCATCATGTATTATACATGGCTGTGGTAGTCACGTTTAGCTAGCTGGGACTGGGCATCATGTATTATACATGGCTGTGGTAGTCACGTTTAGCTAGGACTGGGACTGGGCATCATGTATTATACATGGCTGTGGTAGTCACGTTTAGCTAGCTGGGACTGGGCATCATGTATTATACATGGCTGTGGTAGTCATGTTTAGCTAGCTGGGACTGGGCATCATGTATTATACATGGCTGTGGTAGTCACGTTTAGCTAGCTGGGACTGGGCATCATGTATTATACATGGCTGTGGTAGCCACGTTTAGCTAGCTGGGACTGGGCATCATGTATTATACATGGCTGTGGTAGCCACGTTTAGCTAGCTGGGACTGGGCATCATGTATTATACATGGCTGTGGTAGCCACTGTTTAGCTAGCTGGGACTGGGCATCATGTATTATACATGGCTGTGGTAGTGTTTAGCTACTGGGACTTTAGCTGTGGTAGCTGGGACTGGGCATCTTGTATTATACATGGCTGTGGTAGCCACGTTTAGCTAGCTGGGACTGGGCATCATGTATTATACATGGCTGTGGTAGTCACGTTTAGCTAGCTGGGACTGGGCATCATGTATTATACATGGCTGTGGTAGCCATGTTTGGCACGTTTAGCTAACTGGGACTGGGCATCATGTATTATACATGGCTGTGGTAGTCATGTTTAGCTAGCTGGGACTGGGCATCATGTATTATACATGGCTGTGGTAGTCACGTTTAGCTAGCTGGGACTGGGCATCATGTATTATACATGGCTGTGGTAGTCACGTTTAGCTAGCTGGGACTGGGCATCATGTATTATACATGGCTGTGGTAGTCACGTTTAGCTAGCTGGGACTGGGCATCATGTATTATACATGGCTGTGGTAGTCACGTTTAGCTAGCTGGGACTGGGCATCATGTATTTTGCTACATGGCTGTGGTAGTCACGTTTAGCTAGCTGGGACTGGGCATCATGTATTATACATGGCTGATCACGTTTGGCTAGCTGACTAGTCCACGTTTAGCTAGCTGGGACTGGGCATCATGTATTATACATGGCTGTGCTGTGGTAGCCACGTTTAGCTAGCTGGGACTGGGCATCTTGTATTATACATGGCTGTGGTAGTCACGTTTAGCTAGCTGGGACTGGGCATCATGTATTATACATGGCTGTGGTAGTCACGTTTAGCTAGCTGGGACTGGGCATCATGTATTATACATGGCTGTGGTAGTCACGTTTAGCTAGCTGGGACTGGGCATCTTGTATTATACATGGCTGTGCTGTGGTAGCCACGTTTAGCTAGCTGGGACTGGGCATCATGTATTATACATGGCTGTGGTAGTCATGTTTAGCTAGCTGGGACTGGGCATCATGTATTATACATGGCTGTGCTGTAGCCACGTTTAGCTAGCTGGGACTGGGCATCATGTATTATACATGGCTGTGCTGTGGTAGCCACGTTTAGCTAGCTGGGAGCTGGGACTGGGGCATCATGTATTATATGGCTGTGGTATGGCTGTGGTAGCCACGTTTAGCTAGCTGGGACTGGGCATCATGTATTATACATGGCTGTGGTAGCCACGTTTAGCTAGCTGGGACTGGGCATCATGTATTATACATGGCTGTGGTAGCCACGTTTAGCTAGCTGGGACTGGGCATCATGTATTATACATGGCTGTGGTAGCCACGTTTAGCTAGCTGGGACTGGGCATCATGTATTATACATGGCTGTGGTAGCCACGCTTAGCTAGCTGGGACTGGGCATAATTTATTATACATGGCTGTGTTTAGTAGCCACGTTTAGCTAGCTGGGACTGGGCATCATTTATTATACATGGCTGTGGTAGCCACGTTTAGCTAGCTGGGACTGGGCATCATGTATTATACATGGCTGTGGTAGCCACGTTTAGCTAGCTGGGACTGGGCATCATGTATTATACATGGCTGTGGTAGCCACGTTTAGCTAGCTGGGACTGGGCATCATGTATTATACATGGCTGTGGTAGCCAGCGTTTAGCTAGCTGGGACTGGGCATCATGTATTATACATGGCTGTGGTAGCCATGTTTAGCTAGCTGGGACTGGGCATCATGTATTATACATGGCTGTGGTAGGGCATCATGTATTATACCATGTTTAGCTAGCTGGGACTGGGCATTTAGGCTGTGGTAGTCTGGGACTGGGCATCATGTATTATACATGGCTGTGGTAGCCACGTTTAGCTATCTGGGACTGGGCATCATGCTGGGCTGTGGTAGCCACGTTTAGCTAGCTGGGACTGGGCATCATGTATTATACATGGCTGTGGTAGTCACGTTTAGCTAGCTGGGACTGGGCATCATGGGCTGTGCTGTCCACGTTTAGCTAGCTGGGACTGGGCATCATGTAGCTGGGATTATACATGGCTGTGCTGTGGTAGCCACGTTTAGCTAGCTGGG
>NC_088421.1:45357903-45362241 GCF_034236695.1 Oncorhynchus nerka | reverse complement strand
AAACATCACTGTAGAATCCCAACATGATATATAAACATCACTGTAGAATCCCCAACATGATATATAAACATCACTGTAGAATCCCAAACATGATGTTACAAACATCACCAGAGAATCCCCAACATGATATATAAACATCGCTGTAGAATCCCCAACATGATATAGAAACATCACTGTAGAATCCCATGATATAGAAACATCTGTAGAATCCCCATGAAATATAGAAACATCACTGTAGAGATCCCCAACATGATATATAAACATCACTGTAGAATCCCCATGATATATAAACATCACTGTAGAATCCCATGATATATAAACATCACTGTAGAATCCCCATAATATATAAACATCACTGAGAATCCATGATATATAAACATCACTGTAGAATCCCCATGATATATAAACATCACTGTAGAAACCCCATGATATATGCTAAAACATCACTGTAGAATCCCATAATATATAAACATCACTGTAGAATCCCCATGATATATAAACATCACTGTAGAATCCCCATGATATATAAACATCACTGTAGAATCCCCATGATATATAAACATCACTGTAGAATCCCCATGATATATAAACATCACTGTAGAATCCCCATAATATATAAACATCACTGTAGAATCCCCATGATATATAAACATCACTGTAGAATCCCCAACATGATATATAAACATCACTGTAGAATCCCCATAATATATAAACATCACTGTAGAATCCCCATGATATATAAACATCACTGTAGAATCCCCATGATATATAAACATCACTGTAGAATCCCCATGATATATAAACATCACTGTAGAATCCCCATGATATATAAACATCACTGTAGAATCCCCATAATATATAAACATCACTGTAGAATCCCCATGATATATAAACATCACTGTAGAATCCCCAACATGATATATAAACATCACTGTAGAATCCCCAACATGATATATAAACATCACTGTAGAATCCCCAACATTTACTTTTACATTTAAGTCATTTAGCAGACGCTCTTATCCAGAGCGAGTTACAAATTGGTGCGTTCACCTTAAGACATCCAGTGGAACAGCCACTTTACAATAGTGCATCTAAATCTTTTTTAAGGGGGTGAGAAGGATTACTTTATCCTATCCTAGGTATTCCTTAAAGAGGTGGATACATGATATATAAACATCACTGTAGAATTCCCATGATATATAAACATCACTGTAGAATTCCCATGATATATAAACATCACTATAGAATCCCCAACATGATATACAAACATCACTGTAGAATCCCCAACATGATATAGAAGCTAGCTAGTCTGAAGCATCACCTACATGATGGGTCGTGTCCCATGTGGCACCCTCTCCCCTACATAGTGCACTGTTTTTGACCAGGGCTATGGGGACAGGGTGCCATTTGGGATCTTTAATGTATTAGATAATGGCAGATGTTTGTCTGACCTGGTTGGCCTCGAAGATCACAACCCTCCCAGGTGAGGAGAGACATCACAAACCTCCCAGGTGAGGAGAGACATCACAACCCTCCCAGATGAGGAGAGACATCACAACCCTCCCAGGTGAGACATCACAACCCTCCCAGGTGAGGAGAGACATCACAACCCTCCCAGATGAGGAGAGACATCACAACCCTCCCAGGTGAGGAGAGACATCACAACCCTCCCAGGTGAGGAGAGACATCACAACCCTCCCAGGTGAGGAGAGACATCACAACCCTCCCAGGTGAGGAGGTGAGACATCACAACCCTCCCAGGTGAGGAGAGACATCACAACCCTCCCAGGTGAGGAGAGACATCACAACCCTCCCAGGTGAGGAGAGACATCACAACCCTCCCAGGTGAGGAGAGACATCACAACCCTCCCAGATGAGGAGAGACATCACAACCCTCCCAGATGAGGAGAGACATCACAACCCTCCCAGGTGAGGAGAGACATCACAACCCTCCCAGGTGAGGAGAGAATAATATAATTATTCCAGGACTTGAATATGACAGTACTAATGGATGTGTATGTTGCTCCCATAATTGCAGCAGATTGTTTGGCGTTAGACACAGTAGCATGGTGGTTCCAATGGTTTATTGGTCCAGCTAGTTCCTCTGTATTCTGAAGACAGGGTTGATGGTTTATTGGGCCAGCTAGTTCCTCTGTATTCTGAAGACAGGGTTGATGGTTTATTGGGCCAGCTAGTTCCTCTGTATTCTGAAGACTGGGTTGATGGTTTATTGGGCCAGCTAATTCCTCTGTATTCTGAAGACAGGGCTGATGGTTTATTGGGCCAGCTAACTCCTCTATATTCTGGTGACAGGGTTGATTGTTTATTGGGCCAGCTAACTCCTCTATATTCTGATGACAGGGTTGATGGTTTATTGGGCCAGCTAGTTCCTCTGTATTCTGTAGACAGGGTTGATGGTTAACTGGTCCAGCTAGTTCCTCTGTATTCTGAAGACAGGGTTGATGGTTTATTGGGCCAGCTAACTCCTCTATATTCTGATGACAGGGTTGATGGTTTATTGGGCCAGCTAGTTCCTCTGTATTCTGTAGACAGGGTTGATGGTTAACTGGTCCAGCTAGTTCCTCTGTATTCTGAAGACAGGGTTGATGGTTTATTGGTCCAGCTAGTTCCTCTGTATTCTGAAGACAGGGTTGATGGTTTTATTGGGCCAGCTAGTTCCTCTGTATTCTGAAGACAGGGTTGATGGTTTATTGGTCCAGCTAGTTCCTCTGTATTCTGAATAGAGGGTTGATGGTTTATTGGTCCAGCTAGGTCCTCTGTATTCTGAAGACAGGGTTGATGGTTTATTGGTCCAGCTAGTTCCTCTGTATTCTGTAGACAGGGTTGATGGTTTATTGGGCCAGCTAGTTCCTCTGTATTCTGTAGACAGGGTTGATGGTTAACTGGTCCAGCTAGTTCCTCTGTATTCTGTAGACAGGGTTGATGGTTAACTGGTCCAGCTAGTTCCTCTGTATTCTGAAGACAGGGTTAATGGTTCGGTTACTCCCTCTCTGAATCTGAGCAGTTCTGTCTCAATGTATTATTGGTTTCAAATTATTCACCATCATTTGCAAATAAATTCATTAAAAATCCTACAATGTGATTTTATGGATTTTTCCTAATTTTGTCTGTCATAGTTGAAGTGTACCTATGATGAAAATTACAGGCCTCTCTCATCTTTTTAAGTGGGAGAACTTGCACAATTGGTGGCTGACTAAATACTTTTTTGCCCACTGTACATACATATGTTTCTTGTGTTATGTTGCAAACTTTTGTCCAAATGATGGAGAAAATAAATGACTGTGAAACATGAGCTGTCTTGTCTTTGTATGAACATGTATAAGATTTGGACTTGTTTAGATGCATGTTGAAGTATAGACTTTCTATAAGCACTGTACCTATATTCATACTGCAAATACATCCTACATCCTGCATCCTGCATCCTACATCCTGCATCCTGCATCCTACATCCAGCATCATACATCCTGCATCCCATCCTGCATCCAGCATCTTACATCCAGCATCACACATCCTGCATCCCTACATCCTGCATCCTACATCCTGCATCCTGCATCCTGCATCATACATCCTGCATCCTACATCCTGCATCATACATCCTACATCCTGCATCCTACATCCTGCATCCAGCATCTTACATCCAGCATCATACATCCTGCATCCTGCATCATACATCCTGCATCCTGCATCCTACATCCTGCATCCTGCATCCTACATCCTGCATCATACATCCTACATCCTGCATTCTACATTCTACATTCTACATCCTACATTCTACATCATACATTCTACATCATACATTCTACATCCTACATCCTACATGCTACATGCTACATCATGCATCCTACATTCTACATTCTACATCCTGCATCCTACATCCTACGTCCAGTATCCTACATCCTACATCCTAAAGCCTACATCATACATTCTACATTCTAAATCCTACATCATACGTTCTACATCCTACAGCCTACATCCTACATTCTACATCATACATTCTACATCCTACATCATGCATCCTACATGCTACATGCTACATCATGCATCCTACATTCTACATTCTACATCCTGCATCCTACATCCTACATCATACATCCTACATCCTACATTCTACATCCTACATCCTACATTCTACATCCTACATTATACATTCTACATCCTACAGTCTACATCCTACAGCCTACAGCCTACATTCTACATCATACATCCTACATCCAGTATCCTACATCCAGTATCCTACATCCTACATCCTAAAGCCTACATCATACATTCTACATTCTAAATCCTACATCCTACAGTCTACATCCTACAGCCTACATC
>NC_088421.1:45312903-45352903 GCF_034236695.1 Oncorhynchus nerka | reverse complement strand
AGGGTTCTGGTTCTAGATAAGGCTGGGGTTTATGGGTAATTTTCGGGTTCCAGATAAGGTTGGGGCTACTGTATGGGTAAGGGTTCTGGTTCTAGATAAGGCTGGGGTTTATGGGTAATTTTCGGGTTCCAGATAAGGTTGGGGCTACTGTATGGGTAAGGGTTCTGGTTCTAGATAAGGCTGGGGTTTATGGATAATTTTCGGGTTCCAGATAAGGTTGGGGCTACTGTATGGGTAAGGGTTCTGGTTCTAGATAAGGCTGGGGTTTATGGGTAATTTTCGGGTTCCAGATAAGGTTGGGGCTACTGTATGGGTAAGGGTTCTGGTTCTAGATAAGGCTGGGGTTTATGGGTAAGTTTTCGGGTTCCAGATAAGGTTGGGGATACTGTATGGGTAAGGGTTCTGGTTCTAGATAAGGCTGGGGTTTATGGGTAATTTTCGGGTTCCAGATAAGGTTGGGGCTACTGTATGCACAGGTTATTGTTTTAAACATGATCCTTCTGAGCTAAAGTCCTAATGCACTTAACCCCTTCAAATTGCTCCAGGGGCTCTGCATGGTGGCTGACCCATCAATTCCAGCTGCTAGGGATGTCTGTGTCTCAGGGCGTTGAGTTGTGAGCATAAAGACATATTTGTGTTCTCTGCAAGTTGATGGACCATAAAGTACAGAGAAAGCAGAGATGAGCTGGTTAGTCCTTCCTGCTCCCACACAGAGAAAGCAGAGATGAGCTGGTTAGTCCTTCCTGCTCCCACACAGAGAAAGCAGAGATGAGCTGGTTAGTCCTTCCTGCTCCCACACAGAGAAAGCAGAGATGAGCTGGTTAGTCCTTCCTGCTCCCACACAGAGAAAGCAGAGATGAGCTGGTTAGTCCTTCCTGCTCCCACACAGAGAAAGCAGAGATGAGCTGGTTAGTCCTTCCTGCTCCCACACAGAGAAAGCAGAGATGAGCTGGTTAGTCCTTCCTGCTCCCACACAGAGAAAGAAGAGATGAGCTGGTTAGTCCTTCCTGCTCCCACACAGATAGACTGCTAAAGTTTAGAAAACTTTCCGTTCAGGCCGAAAGTAAAGAGTTTTGAAAATGGATGACTCAATATAGGCCTGGGGCTACTATATACAGTGGGGAGAACAAGTATTTGAAACACTGCCAATTTTGCAGGTTTTCCTACTTACAAAGCATGTAGAGGTCTGTAATGTTTTATCATAGGTGCACTTCAACGGTGAGAGACGGAATCTAAAACAAAAATCCAGAAAATCACATTGTATGATTTTTAAGTAATTAATTGCATTTTATTGCATGACATAAGTATTTAATCACCTACCAACCAGTCATAATTCCGGCTCTCACAGACCTGTTAGTTTTTCTTTAAGAAGCCCTCCTGTTCTCCACTCATTACCTGTATTAACTGCACAGTTGAAGTGTACCTATGATAAAATGACAGACTTTGTAATTTACATGCTTTTTAAGTAGGAAAACCTGCAAAATCGTCAGTGTATCAAATACTTGTTCTCCCCACTGTATGTGTGGGTTTGAAAATGGCTTGATAAAATGCCCTTGAAAGTTTGTAGACTTTGACCTTTCAGAGATACTTTAGGATTTCTATCTACCTTCTTAAAGAAATAAAAAATAATTGCTTGAGAAATCCATGACAGTTTTAGATGAAACTGCCCTGTACAGCTAAGTAAGAGATAAGAATAACTATTGATGTTTATACGATAACATTTTGACCGTTTTCTGTACCAAAACTGCAACGCTTTAATATATTTATTTTGGCTGCACCCTTCTCCAATTCCTTTTTTTTTTTTTTTACACGTACCTCCTCTGTGACCCTGCTGGGTAAATCTTAAAACCCATCCAGTCTGACAGGAATGAACAAGTTGTGCTTCAGAGTTTCCAGGTGGGTTCTCTCCAGCACCGCTAGGGTCTGCATCTCCACCAGCTGTGAAAACTCCACTCTGCCACTGGAATCCTGGCAGGGTTGGGTAGGTTACTATCTAAATGGAATGCCTTACAGTTACCTGCATTTTATATTAGTAACTTAACTCAGTAGGGTAATCTGATTACTTTTGGATTACTTTCATCCTTAAAGAGGCATTAGAAGAAGACAAAAAACAATCCATCAAATGCATTAGGTGCTTCATCATAGTGGTTTCTGACTGGTGGTCATCATTTGGTGTGTCATCATAGTGGTTTCTGATTGGTGGTCATCATTTGGTGTGACATCATAGTGGTTTCTGATTAGTGGTCATCATTTGGTGTGTCATCATAGTGGTTTCTGATTGGTGGTCATCATTTGGTGTGACATCATAGTGGTTTCTGATGGGTGGTCATCATTAGTTGTGTCATCATAGTGGTTTCTGATTAGTGGTCATCATTTGGTGTGTCATCATAGTGGTTTCTGATTGGTGGTCATCATTTGGTGTGACATCATAGTGGTTTCTGATTGGTGGTCATCATTTGGTGTGACATCATAGTGGTTTCTGATGGGTGGTCATCATTAGTTGTGTCATCATAGTGGTTTCTGATTGGTGGTCATCATTAGTTGTGTCATCATAGTGGTTTCTGATTAGTGGTCATCATTTGTCGTGACATCATAGTGGTTTCTGATTAGTGGTCATCTTTAGGTGTGACATCATAGTGGTTTCTTATTGGTGGTCATCATTTGGTGTTACATCATAGTGGTTTCTGATTGGTGGTCATCATTTGGTGTGAAATCATAGTGGTTTCTGATTGGTGGTCATCATTTGGTGTGACATCATAGTGGTTTCTGATGGGTGGTCATCGTTAGTTGTGTCATCATAGTGGTTTCTGATTGGTGGTCATCATTTAGTGTGTCATCATAGTGGTTTCTGATTGGTGGTCGTCATTTGGTGTGTCATCATAGTCGTTTCTGATTGGTGGTCGTCATTTGGTGTGTGTCATCATAGAGGTCTCTGACTGGTGGTCAGACTGTCTCAGGTGGAACAAACTAAAACTTACTCCTTTTTTCCATGTTGAATTGAATGTCATTGAGACATTCACAAACATCCTGTCTAAATGTAGTAGTCATCCAATCATTTATTTTTCCTGAAGTATCTGTAATCCGATTACAATATTTTTGCTGGTAATGTAACTAATTACATTTAAATATATATATATATATATATATATAGATATATATATATACAATACATGTAACTAATTACATTTAAATATATATAATACATGTAACTAATTACAGTAAAAAAGAAGACGAAAAGGCACAGAGTGATTTAACACACACACACACATGCAACCCAGTGTGAGAGTATCAAGGGGCCAGCTATTCTGTAGGTGCCAATCCCTACCAATCCCTACCGATGTGAGCCAACCATCCTCTAGTGTCTCAGCCAATAGGAGGAGGAGAGAGAGACACATCCTCACATTTCTTCTATCAGTCTGATTTATGCATGAGGATTACTCTGGTTACCTCATCTCCTCGTCGTCTCTACACCAACAGTCTGAGAGGAGCGGAGGGAGGGAAAGAGAGAGAGTGAGAGAGAGGATGAGAGAGAACGAGAGAGAGAGCAAGAGAGAGAGAGAGAGGATGAGAGAGAACGAGAGAGAGAGAGAGGATGAGAGAGAACGAGAGAGAGGGCGAGAGAGAGAGAGAGAGAGAGAGAGAGAGAGAGAGAGAGAGAGAGAGGATGAGAGAGAACGAGAGAGAGGGCGAGAGAGAGAGCGAGAGAGAGAGAGAGAGAGAGAGAGAGAGAGAGAGAGAGAGAGAGGATGAGAGAGAACGAGAGAGAGGGCGAGAGAGAGGGCGAGAGAGAGAGAGAGAGAGAGAGAGAAACTATGGTGAATCACTAAAACAATACAGAAATACACTACGGAAAAAGAAGGAACAGCATGTCAGAAATCAGCTCAATGCAATTGAAGAATCCATAGACTCTAACCACTTCTGGGAAAATTGGAAAACACTAAACAAACAACAACACGAAGAATTATCTATCCAAAATGGAGATGTATGGGTAAACCACTTCGCCAATCTTTTTGGTTCTATAACAAAGAACAAAGAGCAAAAACATATACATGATCAAATACAGATCTTAGAATCAACTATTAAAGACTACCAGAACCCACTGGATTCTCCAATTACATTGAATGAGTTACAGGACAAAATAAAAACCCTTCAACCCAAAAAGGCCTGTGGTGTCGATGGTATCCTCAATGAAATGATCAAATATACAGACAACAAATTCCAATTGGCTATACTAAAACTCTTTAACATCATACTTAGCTCTGGCATCTTCCCAATATTTGGAACCAAGGACTGATCACCCCAATCCACAAAAGTGGAGACAAATTTGACCCCAATAACTACCGTGGAATATGTGTCAACAGTAACCTTGGGAAAATCCTCTGCATTATTATTAACAGCAGACTCGTACATTTCCTCAATGAAAACAATGTACTGAGCAAATGTCAAATTGGCTTTTTACCAAATTACCGTACAACAGACCATGTATTCACCCTGCACACCCTAATTGACAACCAAACAAACCAAAACAAAGGCAAAGTCTTCTCATGCTTTGTTGATTTCAAAAAAGCCTTCGACTCAATCTGGCATGAGGGTCTGCTATACAAACTGATGGAAAGTGGTGTTGGGGGTAAAACATACGACATTATAAAATCCATGTACACAAACAACAAGTGTGCGGTTAAAATTGGCAAAAAACACACACATTTCTTCACACAGGGTCGTGGGGTTAGACAGGGATGCAGCTTAAGCCCCACCCTCTTCAACATATATATCAACGAATTGGCGCTGGCACTAGAAAAGTCTGCAGCACCCCCTGCTAGAATCCGAAGTCAAATGTCTGCTGTTTGCTGATGATCTGGTGCTTCTGTCACCAACCAAGGAGGGCCTACAGCAGCACCTAGATCTTATGCACAGATTCTGTCAGACCTGGGCCCTGACAGTAAATCTCAGTAAGACCAAAATAATGGTGTTCCAAAAAAGGTCCAGTCACCAGGACCACAAATACAAATTCCATCTAGACACTGTTGCCCTAGAGCACACAAAAAACTATACATACCTTGGCCTAAACATCAGCGCCACAGGTAACTTCCACAAAGCTGTGAACGATCTGAGAGACAAGGCAAGAAGGGCATTCTATGCCATCAAAAGAAACATAAATTTCAACATACCAATTAGGATTTGGCTAAAAATACTTGAATCAGTCATAGAGCCCATTGCCCTTTATGGTTGTGAGGTCTGGGGACCGCTCACCAACCAAGACTTCACAAAATGGGACAAACACCAAATTGAGACTCTGCACGCAGAATTCTGCAAAAAATATCCTCCGTGTACAACGTAAAACACCAAATAATGCATGCAGAGCAGAATTAGGCCGATACCCACTAATTATCAAAATCCAGAAAAGAGCCATTAAATTCTACAACCACCTAAAAGGAAGCGATTCACAAACCTTCCATAACAAAGCCATCACCTACAGAGAGATGAACCTGGAGAAGAGTCCCCTAAGCAAGCTGGTCCTGGGGCTCTGTTCACAAACACAAACACACCCTACAAAGCCCCGGGACAACAGCACAATTAGACCCAACCAAATCATGAGAAAACAAAAAGATAATTACTTAACACATTGGAAAGAATTAACAAAAAAACAGAGCAAACTAGAATGCTATTTGGCCCTACACAGAGAGTACACAGCGGCAGAATACCTGACCACTGTGACTGACCCAAAATTAAGGAAAGCTTTGACTATGTACAGACTCAGTGAGCATAGCCTTGCTATTGAGAAAGGCCGCCGTAGGCAGACATGGCTCTCAAGAGAAGACAGGCTATGTGCTCACTGCCCACAAAATGAGGTGGAAACTGAGCTGCACTTCCTAACCTCCTGCCCAATGTATGACCATATTAGAGATACATATTTCCCCCAGATCACACAGATCCACAAAGAATTTGAAAACAAATCCAATTTTGAAAAACTCCCATATCTACTGGGTGAAATTCCACAGTGTGCCATCACAGCAGCAAGATTTGTGACCTGTTGCCATGAGAAAAGGGCAACCAGTGAAGAACAAACACCATTGTAAATACAACCCATATTTATGCTTATTTATTTTATCTTGTGTCCTTTAACTATTTGTACATTGTATATATATATATATATATAATATGACATTTGTAATGTCTTTACTGTTTTGAAACTTCTGTATGTGTAATGTTTACTGTTCATTTTTGTTGTTTTTCACCTTATATATTCACTTTGTATGTTGTCTACCTCACTTGCTTTGGCAATGTTAACACATGTTTCCCATGCCAATAAAGCCCTTGAATTGAATTGAATTGAGAGAGAGAGAGAGAGAGGGAGAGAGAGAGAGAGAGAGAGAGAGAGAGAGAGAGAGAGAGAGAGAGAGAGAGAGAGAGAGAGAGAGAGAGAGAGAGAGGGAGAGAGTGAGAGAGAGAGAGAGAGAGAGGGAGAGAGGGGGAGAGAGAGGGAGAGAGAGAGAGAGAGAGAGAGAGAGAGAGGGAGAGAGAGAGAGAGAGAGAGAGAGAGAGAGAGAGAGAGAGAGAGAGTGTGAGAGAGAGTTTTTTATTTTTATTTTACCTTTATTTAACTAGGAAAGTCAGTTAAAGAACAAATTATTATTTTCAATGACGGCCTAGGAACAGTGGGTTAACTGCCTGTTCAGGGGGGATTTGTCAGCTCGGGGATTTGAACTTGCAACCTTTCTGTTTCTAGTCCAATGCTCTAACCACTGAAAGAGAGAGAGTGAGAGTGAAAGTGAGAGAGGGGGCAGCCAGAAGGAGAGACAGAGAGAGAGGGTCAGCGAGAGAGAGAGAGTAGAGGAGGGAGAGAGAGAGAGAGAGAGAGAGAGAGAGAGAGGAGAGAGAGAGAGAGAGAGAGAGAGAGAGAGAGAGAGAGAGAGAGAGAGAGAGAGAGAGAGAGAGAGAGAGAGAGAGAGAGAGAGAGAGAGAGTAGTAGTAGTACACATAAACCATAATTGTCCATCTAATCGTGTCTCCCTCCATGTCGCCATCCTCTAATAATCTCTGTCAGGCTGTGAAGATATCCCACTTACCTCCTGTATCCCACTTACCTCCTGAAACCAAGAACCGTGACAGTAGGTTGTACAAGACTAGCTAGCCTGTCTCAGTAGTGGTTTGACGGGAGTGACAGCAGGTTGTACAAGACTAGCTAGCCTGTCTTAGTAGTGGTTTGACGGGAGTGACAGCAGGTTGTACAAGACTAGCTAGCCTGTCTCAGTAGTGGTTTGACGGGCGTGACAGCAGGATGTACAAGACTAGCTAGCCTGTCTCAGTAGTGGTTTGACAGTGGTTTGGGGAGTGACAGCAGGTTGTACAAGACTAACTAGTCTGTCTCAGTAGTGGTTTGACGGGGAGTGACAGCAGGTTGTACAAGACTAGCTAGCCTGTCTTAGTAGTGGTTTGACGGGAGTGACAGCAGGTTGTACAAGACTAGCTAGCCTGTCTTAGTAGTGGTTTGACGGGAGTGACAGCAGGTTGTACAAGACTAGCTAGCCTGTCTCAGTAGTGGTTTGATGGGAGTGACAGCAGGTTGTACAACACTAGCTAGCCTGTCTCAGTAGTGGTTTGACGGAGTGACAGCAGGTTGTACAACACTAGCTAGCCTGTCTCAGTAGTGGTTTGACGGGGAGTGACAGCAGGTTGTACAAGACTAGCTAGCCTGTCTTAGTAGTGGTTTGACGGGGAGTGACAGCAGGTTGTACAAGACTAGCTAGCCTGTCTTAGTAGTGGTTTGACGGGAGTGACAGCAGGTTGTACAAGACTAGCTAGCCTGTCTCAGTAGTGGTTTGACGGGAGTGACAGCAGGTTGTACAAGACTAGCTAGCCTGTCTCAGTAGTGGTTTGACGGGAGTGGAGTGACAGCAGCCTGGTTGTACAAGACTAGCTAGCCTGTCTCAGTAGTGGTTTGACGGGGAGTGACAGCAGGTTGTACAAGACTAGCTAGCCTGTCTCAGTAGTGGTTTGACGGGAGTGACAGCAGGTTGTACAAGACTAACTAGTCTGTCTCAGTAGTGGTTTGACGGGAGTGACAGCAGGTTGTACAAGACTAGCTAGCCTGTCTCAGTAGTGGTTTGAGTGGTTTGGGAGTGACAGCAGGTTGTACAAGACTAGCTAGCCTGTCTCAGTAGTGGTTTGACGGGAGTGACAGCAGGTTGTACAAGACTAGCTAGCCTGTCTTAGTAGTGGTTTGACGGGAGTGACAGTAGGTTGTACAAGACTAGCTAGTCTGTCTCAGTAGTGGTTTGACAGGAGTGCAGTAGGTTTAGAACATAATAGAATGAAGAGAAAATACGAGACAGGACAGAAAGATGGGTAGAAGGACAGTCAGACTGCTTTCTATACCTCAGACAGTGATTGGCTCTAAGTGGGATTAATCTCTCTACTTCCGTGCCAGTTATATTCCTCTGTCTTCATGAGTGCAAATTGCCCACATCTCATTCTTCTTCCGTACGTGTTTCTAATGTCACTACATGTGATTAGCGGGCAGCTGGGTTGAAGGCTTGGAATAAGTTCTGCGTCCCAAATGGCACCCTATTCCCTTTATAGTGCCCTACTTCCTATTAGAATCTTGTAAAAAAAAAAGTAGTGCCCTACTTCCTATTGGAATCTTGTAAAAAAAAGTTGTGCCCTACTTCCTATTGGGCTCTTGTAAAAAAAGTAGTGCCCTACTTCCTATTGGAATCTTGTAAAATAAAGTAGTGCCCTACTTCCTATTGGGCTCTTGTAAAAAAGTAGTGCCCTACTTCATATTGGAATCTTGTAAAAATAAGTAGTGCCCTACTTCCTATTGGGCTCTTGTAAAAAAGTAGTGTTCTACTTCCTATTGGGCTCTTGTAAAAAAGTAGCGCCCTACTTCCTATTGGGCTCTTGTAAAGTAGTGCCCTACTTCCTATTTGGCTCTTGTAAAGTAGTGCCCTACTTCCTATTTGGCTCTTGTAAAGTAGTGCCCTAAGTAGTGCCCTATGTAGGGAATAGGGTGCCGTTATGGATGGTATTATTACCTGAACGTTAGTGGCATACACTTCCTGCATGATGTGTCAGAATAGACAGGTCAAAGGACAACAGATAGGAACAGGTTTTTGGGCGTCACTGCCATGTTAATTAGCCGGCTGTATTGGCATGCTAATTAGCTGGCTGTATTGGCATGCTAATTAGCCGGCTGTATTGGCATGCTAATTAGCCGGGCATGCTAATTAGCCGGCTGTACTGGCATGCTAATTGACCGGCTGTATTGGAATGCTAATTGGCAATTGGCTAATGCTAATTAGCCGGCTAATTAGCCGGCTGTATGAAGCCGGCCTTGCTTCATCCCAAATGGCCCCCCCTGTTCCCTACTTAGGATGGATTCTATAGGCCCTGGTCAAATGGAGTGCACAGTAGGGAATAGTAGCGCACTGCACAAGGAGTGGACAAAATATTAAGAACACGTTTGCTATTTTAATGACATAGACGGATCAGGTGAATCCAGGTGGAAGCTATGATCTCTTATTAATGTCACCTGTTAAATCCACTGCAATCAGTGTAGATGAAGGGGAGGAGACCTGGTTAAAGATGAAGGGGAGGAGACCTGGTTAAAGATGAAGGGGAGGAGACCTGGTTAAAGATGAAGGGGAGGAGACCTGGTTAAAGATGAAGGGGAGGAGACCTGGTTAAAGATGAAAAGACCTGTTAAAGATGGGAGGAGACCTGGTTAAAGATGAAGGGGAGGAGACCTGGTTAAAGGAGGATTTTTAAGCCTTGAGACAATTGAGACATGGATTGTGTATGTGTTGCCATTCAGAGGGTGAATGGGCAAGACAAAATATTTAAGTGCCTTTGAACGGGGTATGGTAGTAGGTGCCAGGCGCACCGGTTTGTGTCAAGAACTGAAAAGCTGCTGGGTTTTTCACACTTAACAGTTCCTGTGTGTATCAAGAATTGTCCTCCACCCAAAGGACATCCAGCCAACCTGACACAACTTGGTCAGACATTACAGTCAACATGGGCCAGAATCCCTGTAGAACACATTTGACACCTTGTAGAGTCCAAACCCCAACTAATTAAGGCTGTTCTGAGGGCAAAAGGTGGTGCAACTCAATATTAGGAAGGTGTTCTTAATGTTTTGTACACTCAGTGTCTAGTGCCATTTCCGACACACTGTTAATCTCAATGTAGTGTGGCTGTTAATTAATTGATTGATTAATTCACTCCAGATGGTGAGAGATATTTTTGTTATTTTTTATAAAAGAGGTTATTTTGAAATGTGATGTGGCTATGAAGGATGTTAGCCGTGTAGAAAATAGATTAAATGAATTCTAAAGAAGCTTCTCTTCTGGCTGAGTGGTGTGTCAGACTCCAAAGACAATGGCATGTTCTGTAAAGCCTTCATCTTACTCTGTCCGTTCATTATACCACTCTCCCTTTAGAATATCCTCTCTCTCTCTCTCTCTCTCTCTCTCTCTCTCTCTTCATCCCTCCTGCCTTCTGTCTATTCATGCCTCTGCACGTAATATCACTTTAGAGGAAGCCACTGGGTCTTTATGGGGCTGATGTTTCTTGAGTACCTTCCTTGAAGACAGATAATTGCAGCCTAATAAGTAACTCTCACTCACAGGAAATGAGAAGAAGAAGAAGAAGAAGAAAAAGAGGAGGAGGAGGAAGAAGAAGAAGACAAGGGGGAGGAAGAAGAAGAAGAAGAGGAGGAGGAAAAGGAAGAAGAAGAAAAAGAAGGGGAGGAGGAAGAATAGGAAGAGGAAGAGGAAGAAGAAGAGGAGGAAGAATAGGAAGAGGAGGAAGAACAAGAAGAGGAGGAGGAAGAGAAAGAAAAGAAAAAGCAAAAGCAAAAGGGGAGGAGGAAGCTGAGGAAGAAGAAGAGGAGGCTGAGGAGGAAGAGGAAGAACAAGAATAGGAGGAGGAAGAAGAAGAAGAAGAAGAAGAAGAAGAGGAGGACGAGGAGGAGGAGGAATAGGAAGAAGAGGAAGAGGAGGAGGAAGCGGAAGAAGAAGAGGAGGATGAGGAGGAAGAGGACGAACAAGAAGAAGAGGAGGAAGAGGAAGAATAGGAAGATGAGGAAGAAGAAGAAGAGGAGGAGGTAGAAGAGGAAGAAGAAGAAAATGTTGGTTGTTCATTAGTGTCTGTTGACATCTGAATCATTCCTTCCTCATCTAATCACTGATCGTTGGTTGAGTCCCAAATGGCATCCTATTCTCTACAGTGCACTTCTTTTGACCAGAGCCCTATGAGCCCTGGTGAAAAGTAGTTCACTGAATAGTGAAAAGGGTGTCATTTGGGACACACTTTTCAGACAAATTAAAGTGGCAAATTATTATTCTTAACTAGGCAAGTCAGTTATGAACAAATGATTATTTACAATGACAGCCTACCCTGGCCAAACCCTAACGCTGGGCGAATAGTGCGCCGCCGTATGGGACTCCCAATCACAATCACGGCCGGTTATGAAACTGCCTGGAATCGAACCAGGGTCTGTAGTGACACCTCTAGCACTGAGATGCAGTGCCTTAGACACCTGCGCCACTTGGGAGATGTCCTAATATGGATGCCGTGCAGTGACGCTGTCCTAATATGGATGCCGTGCACTTATGCTGTCCTAATATGGATGCCGTGCACTGACACTGTCCTAATATGGATGCCGTGCACTGACACTGTCCTAATGTGGATGCCATGCACAGACGCTGTCCTAATATGGATGCCGTGCACTTCGTTCTTTTCTTCTTAGGGACAAATTCATAATTTCACCATCTCTTGTTTTTCGGCTCTTTTCTATGGATTCATAATTTCATCATCTCTTTTCTAAGGATGAATCATTTAGGATTAATCGCACACTCAGTGAACACACATTAAAACAGATCTTTGGGTTAAAGCCCACAGTAAAACAGACCTTTGGGTTAAAGCCCACAATAAAACAGACCTTTGGGTTAAAGCCCACGGTAAAACAGATCTTTGGGTTAAAGCCCACATTAAAACAGACCTTTGGGTTAAAGCCCACAATAAAACAGACCTTTGGGTTAAAGCCCACGGTAAAACAGACCTTTGGGTTAAAGCCCACGGTAAAACAGACCTTTGGGGTAAAGCCCACAGTAAAACAGACCTTTGGGTTAAAGCCCACGGTAAAACAGACCTTTGGGTTAAAGCCCACAGTAAAACAGACCTTTGGGGTAAAGCCCACGGTAAAACAGACCTTTGGGTTAAAGCCCACAGTTAAACAGACCTTTGGGTTAAACAGTAAAACAGACCTTTGGGTTAAAGCCCACATTAAAACAGACCTTTGGGTTAAAGCCCACAGTTAAACAGACCGTTGGGTTAAACAGTAAAACAGACCTTTGGGTTAAAGCCCACAGTAAAACAGAACTTTGGGTTAAACAGTAAAACAGACCTTTGGGTTAAACTGTAAAACAGACCTTTGGGTTAAAGCCCACGGTAAAACAGACCTTTGGGTTAAAGCCCACAGTAAAACAGACCTTTGGGTTAAACTGTAAAACAGACATTTGGGTTAAAGCCCACATTAAAACAGACCTTTGGGTTAAACAGTAAAACAGACCTTTGGGTTAAACAGTAAAACAGACCTTTGGGTTAAAGCCCACATTAAAACAGACCTTTGGGTTAAACAGTAAAACAGACCTTTGGGTTAAAGCCCACAGTAAAACAGACCTTTGGGTTAAAGCCCACATTAAAACAGACCTTTGGGTTAAACAGTAAAACAGACCTTTGGGTTAAACATTAAAACAGACCTTTGGGTTAAACAGTAAAACAGACCTTTGGGTTAAACAGTAAAACAGACCTTTGGGTTAAAGCCCACGGTAAAACAGACCTTTGGGTTAAACTGTAAAACAGACCTTTGGGTTAAAGCCCACGGTAAAACAGACCTTTGGGTTAAAGCCCACAGTTAAACAGACCTTTGGGGTAAAAAGACCTTTGGGTTAAAGCCCACAGTAAAACAGACCTTTGGGTTAAAGCCCACAGTTAAACAGACCTTTGGGTTAAACAGTAAAACAGACCTTGGGTTAAAGCCCACAGTAAAACAGACCTTTGGGTTAAAGCCCACAGTAAAACAGACCTTTGGGTTAAAACAGTAAAACAGACCTTTAAAACAGGGGTAAAGCCCACATTAAAACAGACCTTTGGGGTAAAGCCCACATTAAAACAGACCTTTGGGTTAAAGCCCACATTAAAACAGACCTTTGGGTTAAAGCCCACAGTTAAACAGACCTTTGGGTTAAACAGTAAAACAGACCTTTGGGTTAAAGCCCACAGTAAAACAGACCTTTGGGTTAAAGCCCACAGTAAAACAGACCTTTGGGTTAAAGCCCACAGTAAAACAGACCTTTGGGTTAAAGCCCACAGTAAAACAGACCTTGGGTTAAAGCCCACAGTAAAACAGACCTTTGGGGTAAAGCCCACATTATAACAGACTAATAAAACAGCAGGATCTTCAGTGTAATGTTTTCTATTCATTATTTCAACAGTTGATTCATAACCCTCAGTGTACCAGTGAGATGGATGATCGATCGGCCAGCACTCTCTACCAAATTGGATGAGAGCACCTTTACTAAATTAGGGTTAGAGACATGTGGTACCAGTATGACTCAATATTCTCCTGGGAAACTAGCATTGATGGAAGAGATTATGCAGAGTGGTCTTATTATGTTATTTGGAAACAAAATAGAAGGCTCTTAGGGACACATCACTTGGTTTATGAATAATTGTAACAATCCTCTGGGCTTGTGTGTGTGTGTGTGTGTGTGTGTGTGTGTGTGTGTGTGTGTGTGTGTGTGTGTGTGTGTGTGTGTGTGTGTGTGTGTGTGTGTGTGTGTGTGTGTGTGTGTGTGTGTGTGTGTGAGAGAGAGAGAGAGAGAGAGTTTTAGCTATATTTTTGTAGCTGTCTATTTACCACATTAAACATATGTAAACCACATGTTTGATTCCGTTCCATTTATTTTATTCCAGCCATTACAATCAGCCCGTCCTCCTGTATCTCATCCCACCAGCCTCCTCTGACGCATGTATTGTGTCGAGAGTAAAACAGAACTTAGATGTGATACCTTGATTATTGATTACTGGTCGACGGTGACGCACGGTGACAACGTGACGACGTGACGACGTGACGACGGTGCGGCGGTGACGTGGCGACGACGGTGGCAGCGACGGCGTGACGCGGTGACGACGGTGACGGCGTGACGCGGTGGCGATGACGACGTGGACGGTGACAGCGATGACGACGGTGGCGATGACGAGCGATGACGACGGTGACGGCGATGACGACGGTGAGCGAGCGGTGACGCGGTGACGACGGTGACGACGGTGACGACGGTGACGCGACGGTGACGACGGTGACGACGGTGACGACGACGACGACGACGACGGTGACGACGGTGACGACGGTGACGATGACGACAGTGACGACAGTGACGACAGTGACGACGATGACGACGGTGACGACGATGACGACGGTGACGACGACGCACGGTGACGACGGTGACGATGACGACGACGCGGCGACGATGACGACGGTGACAATGGTGACGACGGTGACGATGACGACGGTGACGACGATGACGACGGTGACGACGATGACGACGGTGATATAACTCGTTGGTCAACAGATTCTGTACAGAGAGCAAGGCGCTGAAGATGATGTCGCAGTCGAAGCTTTCCATTGGTCCTACAGTGAAGATGATGTCGCAGTCTAAGCTGTCCATTGGTCCTACAGTGAAGATGATGTCACAGTCTAAGCTTTCCACTGGTCCTACAGTGAAGATGATGTCACAGTCTAAGCTTTCCATTGGTCCTACAGTGAAGATGATGTCACAGTCTAAGCTTCATTCATTCATAAACACAGGGAGATTGGCGGAGTCAGGTTTGGTCAGGGTGTGATTTGGGTGGCCATTCTATGTTCTGATTTCTATGATTTTGTATTCATATGTTTTGGCTGGGTATGGTTCTCAATCAGGGACAGCTGTCTATCGTTGTCTCTGATTGGGGATCATACTTAGGCAGCCCTTTTCCCTCCTTTCAGTGTGGGTAGTTATCTTTGTTAGTGGCACTACAGCCCTGTAAGCTTCACGGTCGTTTTGTTGTTTCTTGTTTTTGTTGGCGAAATTAAATAAATAATGCACGCCACCACGCTGCACCTTGGTCCGGTCATTTCCCTGACGACGTTCGTGACACTTATTCCCTATGTAGTGCACTACTTTGTTCATAGGGCCCTGGTCAAAAGTAGGGCAATATGTAGGGAACTGGGTGTCATTTGGGATGCATTTTCTCATCTTTAATCATCTTTAATAATACAAGGAATGCAACTTCTATAGGCTACAGAAAAGTGTAAATGTTCAAAATAACCTGTTCATATCACAGTCCTACTGTAGCCATAATCTCTCTGAATCTCACAACACCAGATGGGGTAAGTCCCCTTTTTCAGGTCAAATGATCAACAGATTTAGTCTGTTTATTTCCCACTCCCCTAGGGTCTGACACCTCTAAGATCTAGCATGCTAGACCTCTCATCTCCTCTCCATCAGACACATTCTGACTCATCCTTCATTTTGTCCTCACACATCCTCAGGTTCGTGTTTGCATGCAGTGGTGTAAAGTACTTAAGTAAAAATACTTGAAAGTGCAATTTAAGTCGTTTTTGGAATTATCTGTACTTTACTATTTATATTTTTGGCAACTTTGACTTTTCTACATTCCTTGGAGTGTGTCCCTGGATATCTGTCAATAAATATAATGCTTTTCATTTTGCTCTCTGGTTGGTTAATATAAAGGAATTTTAAATGATTTATACTTTTACTTTAACTTTCATTTTAGCAATTCCATGTACTTTTGAAATTTAAGTATATTTGAAACCAAATACTTTTAGACTTTAACTAAAATAGTATTTTACTGGGTGACTTTCACATTAACTTGAGGCATTTCCTATTTGACCTTTATTTAACTAGGCAAGTAAGTTAAGAACAAATTCTTATTTTCAATGACGGCCTAGGACCAGTGGGTTAACTGCCTGTTCAGGGGCAGAACGACAGATTTGTACCTTGTCAGCTCAGGGGTTTGAACTTGCAACCTTCTGGTTACTTGTCCAACGCTTTAACCACTAGGCTACCCTGCCGTCCCAATTATTAAGGTATCTTTACTTTTACTCAAGTATGACAATTGAGTACTTTTTCCACCAGAGAGTGTGTGTGTGTGTGTGTGTGTGTGTGAGTGAGTGTGGGACAGAGAGAGGAGTGTTATGTATAGATTTTCAGAACAGAACACAGAGAATATCGATGTAGTTTATGTTCTTAGCTGCTCCACTACAGCAGGGCGTGTCAGCTTGTTCTTAGCTGCTCCACTACAGCAGGGCGTGTCAGCTTGTTCTTAGCTGCTCCACTGCAGCAGGGCGTGTCAGCTTGTTCTTAGCTGCTCCACTGCAGCAGGGCGTGTCAGCTTGTTCTTAGCTGCTCCACTACAGCAGGGCGTGTCAGCTTGTTCTTAGCTGCTCCACTGTAGCAGGGCGTGTCAGCTTGTTCTTAGCTGCTCCACTGCAGGGCGTGTCAGCTTGTTCTTAGCTGCTCCACTACAGGGCGTGTCAGCTTGTTCTTAGCTGCTCCACTACAGCAGGGCGTGTCAGCTTGTTCTTAGCTGCTCCACTGTAGCAGGGCGTGTCAGCTTGTTCTTAGCTGCTCCACTACAGCAGGGCGTGTCAGCTTGTTCTTAGCTGCTCCACTGCAGCAGGGCGTGTCAGCTTGCTGAAAACTCACACGTTTGAATAATACGCTGTGTTTTTCCGTCTCAAATGGCACACTTTTCCCTACATAGTGCATTATTTATGACAAGAAGCCCTATGGGACTCATTGGGGCCGTAGACACAGCCCTGTAGATAGATGAAGGGAAAACTCCACCGACACTCAGATGAAGGGAAACTCCACCGACACTCAGATGACATGACCTCTTGACGTTTTACCCATGAAGCCTTGGGGCTGTGTTCCTGCCATGTGGGATCAGACATTACTCAGCTGAGAGCTAGCATCATCCCAAATGGCATCCTATTCCCTATCTAATGCACTACATTAGACCAGAACCCTATTCCCTATATAGTGCACTACTTTAGACCAGAAACGTATTCCCTATCTTAGTGCACAGAGACAGACCCAGGTTAATGCTGTATATTATACAGAGAGACCCAGGTTAATGCCTCAGTCATTCTCTGTCCACAGAGACCCAGGTTAATGCCTCAGTCATTCTCTGTCCACACAGAGACCCAGGTTAATGCCTCAGTCATCCCTCTGTCACACAGAGACCCAGGTTAATGCCTCAGTCATTCTTCTGTCCACACAGAGACCCAGGTTAATGCCTCAGTCATCCCTCTGTCCACACAGAGACCCAGGTTAATGATAGTCATTCTCTGTCCACAGAGAGACCCAGGTTAATGCCCAGTCATCCTCTGTCCACACAGAGACCCAGGTTAATGCTCAGTCATGACCTCTGTCCACAGAGAGACCCAGGTTAATGCCTCAGTCATCCTCTGTCCACAGAGACCCAGGTTAATGCCTCAGTCATCCCCTGTCCACAGAGACCCAGGTTAATGCCTCAGTCATCCCCTGTCCACAGAGACCCAGGTTAATGCTGTATATATTATACAGAGACCCAGGTTAATGCTGTATATACTATACAGAGAGACCCAGGTTAATGCCTCAGTCATCCTCTGTCCACAGAGAGACCCAGGTTAATGCCTCAGTCATCCTCTGTCCACAGAGAGACCCAGGTTAATGCCTCAGTCATTCTCTGTCCACACAGAGACCCAGGTTAATGCCTCAGTCATCCTCTGTCCACACAGAGACAACTGGACTGCCGACGTTATCTACCCGAAGGAGATCCGGCTGGCTCCTCCGTCGCGACGTTACCTGAATGCCCATCTAATGCCTCACAAGCTAGCTGTCTTACCGGATGCTCAGAATAGACAATCTGACAATTTATTTATTTTTATTATGTTTCTTCTTGGGCCTTCTATAACTATATCTATTGTTTTTATTTTTTTGTTGTTGTGTGATTTGACTAACTACAACACGGAACTCCACTAATCTACTGACGGAACGCAAGAGGTGGCCAACAGACCTCCATCCTATGCTAGCTTGCTACCGATGTCCTGGCTAGCTGTCTAAATCGCCGTGACCCCCAAACCAACCTCTCCACTCCCTGGACCCTTTTGATCACTCGACTAAGGATGCCTCTCCTTAATGTCAATATGTCTTGTCCATTGCTGTTAATGCCTCAGTCATTCTCTGTCCACAGAGAGACCCAGGTTAATGCCTCAGTCATTCTCTGTCCACAGAGACCCAGGTTAATGCCTCAGTCATCCTCTGTCCACAGAGAGACCCAGGTTAATGCCTCAGTCATTCTCTGTCCACACAGAGACCCAGGTTAATGCCTCAGTCATCCTCTGTCCACAGAGACCCAGGTTAATGCCTCAGTCATCCTCTGTCCACAGAGAGACCCAGGTTAATGCCTCAGTCATTCTCTGTCCACAGAGAGGCCCAGGTTAATGCCTCAGTCATTCTCTGTCCACAGAGACCCAGGTTAATGCCTCAGTTCCTTAGGGGAACCTGGCTGTTCCCTCTGTCAGTCTGGCTATACGTTGATTTGCCTTAGGGGAACCTGGCTGTTACCTCTGTCAGTCTGGCTGCTACGTGACGTGCCTTAGGGAACCTGGCTGTTCCCTCTGTCAGTCTGGCTGCTATGTGACGTGCCTTAGGGGAACCTGGCTGTCCTTCTGTCAGTCTGGCTGCCAACGTCAGCATGACATGTGACGTGCCTTAAGGGAACCTGTCTTTCTGTCTGTGGTTGTTGTGGTCCAACATGGACAGGGTATCAATTGTGTGTGTGTGTGTGTGTGTGTGTGTGTGTGTGTGTGTGTGTGTGTGTGTGTGTGTGTGTGTGTGTGTGTGTGTGTGTGTGTGTGTGTGTGTGTGCTAGAATTAGTGTTAAGGTTAAAATTAGTGTCAGGGTTAGACGCTAGGGTTAGTTTCATGGTTAAGGTTAGGTTTAGGCTTAGGGAAAACAGAATTTTGAATGGGACTGAATTGTTTAAAACACAAGGGTTAGACTGTGTATGTGTGTTCTGTGTGTGTGTGTGTGTGTGTGTCCAGACTTAAGTGTAAGGAGACATGTTCTGTCTGCTGTTGACTAACGATGAGGTTAAACGGGTGAGGATCCTCATGAACAGAGTCTATAGAGGTGTTAGGACCTGGAGAGCAAAACACACACACACACACACACACACACACACACACACACACACACACACACACACACACACACACACACACACACACACACACACGCCATAGACCAGAGGTGTTTGATTGGAGGAGAGGTGGTGACATTACAGTGACACATCCTGAGGGGCCACACACACACACACACAAACTTACAGATACACACACACACACACACACACTCACACACACACACACACACACTCACACACACACATACACACACACACACACACTAGGTGGCTGGGATGTCCTGTCCATGTTAGACCACAACACCTTGTCCCGTACACGTCAGTCATGCAGACACAGTGAACTTGTGAACCTCTGAACAGGAGGACAGTCACTGGGGGTTAAAGGCTAGTTCGAGTGTAGGCAGAGCAGAGAGGCAGAGCACTCCCTGACTGCATGGTGAACAGTTATCATACATTACTCTGAGTACTGCTACGGCATTCCCTGAGGATAACAGTTATCATACATTACTCTGAGTACTGCTACGCATTCCCTGAGGATAACAGTTATCATACATTACTCTGAGTACTGCTACGGCATTCTCCTGAGGATAACAGTTATCATACATTACTCTGAGTACTGTTACGGCATTCTCCTGAAGATAACAGTTATCATACATTACTCTGAGTACTGCTACGTCATTCTCCTGAAGATAAGTTATCATACATTACTCTGAGTACTGCTACGGCATTCTACTGAAGTTAACAGTTATCATACATTACTCTGAGTACTGCTACGGCATTCCCCTGAGGATAACAGTTATCATACATTTCTCTGAGTACTGCTACGGCATTCCCCTGAGGATAACAGTTATCATACATTACTCTGAGTACTGCTACGGTATTCCCCTGAAGATAACAGTTATCATACATTACTCTGAGTACTGCTACGGCATTCTACTGAAGTTAACCGTTATCATACATTACTCTGAGTACTGCTACGGCATTCCCCTGAGGATAACAGTTATCATACATTTCTCTGAGTACTGCTACGGCATTCCCCTGAGGATAACAGTTATCATACATTACTCTGGGTACTGCATTATCCTGAAGATAACAGTTATCATACATTACTCTGGGTACTGCGTCAGTATTCTCCTGAAGTTAACAGTTATCATACATTACTCTGAGTACTGCTACGGTATTCCCCTGAAGATAACAGTTATCATACATTACTCTGAGTACTGCTACGGCATTCCCCTGAGGATAACAGGTATCATACATTACTCTGAGTACTGCTACGGCATTCTCCTGAAGATAACAGTTATCATACATTACTCTGAGTACTGCTACGGCATTCTCCTGAGGATAACAGTTATCATACATTACTCTGAGTACTGCTACGTCATTCTCCTGAAGATAAGTTATCATACATTACTCTGAGTACTGCTACAGTATTCCCCTGAAGATAACAGTTATCATACATTACTCTGAGTACTGCTACGGCATTCTACTGAAGTGAACCGTTATCATACATTACTCTGAGTACTGCTACGGCATTCCCCTGAGGATAACAGTTATCATACATTTCTCTGAGTACTGCTACGGCATTCCCCTGAGGATAACAGTTATCATACATTACTCTGGGTACTGCATTATCCTGAAGATAACAGTTATCATACATTACTCTGGGTACTGCGTCAGTATTCTCCTGAAGTTAACAGTTATCATACATTACTCTGAGTACTGCTACGGTATTCCCCTGAAGATAACAGTTATCATACATTACTCTGAGTACTGCTACGGTATTCCCCTGAGGATAACAGTTATCATACATTACTCTGAGTACTGCTACGGCATTCTCCTGAAGATAACAGTTATCATACATTACTCTGAGTACTGCTACGGCATTCTCCTGAGGATAACAGTTATCATACATTACTCTGAGTACTGCTACGGCATTCTCCTGAAGATAACAGTTATAATACATTACTCTGAGTACTGCTACGTCATTCTCCTGAAGATAAGTTATCATACATTACTCTGAGTACTGCTACAGTATTCCCCTGAAGATAACAGTTATCATACATTACTCTGAGTACTGCTACGGCATTCTACTGAAGTTAACCGTTATCATACATTTCTCTGAGTACTGCTACGGCATTCCCCTGAGGATAACAGTTATCATACATTTCTCTGAGTACTGCTACGGCATTCCCCTGAGGATAACAGTTATCATACATTACTCTGGGTACTGCATTATCCTGAAGATAACAGTTATCATACATTACTCTGGGTACTGCGTCAGTATTCTCCTGAAGTTAACAGTTATCATACATTACTCTGAGTACTGCTACGGCATTCCCCTGAGGATAACAGTTATCATACATTACTCTGAGTACTGCTACGGTATTCCCCTGAAGATAACAGTTATCATACATTACTCTGAGTACTGCTACGGTATTCTCCTGAAGATAACAGTTATCATACATTACTCTGACTTAAATGTAAATGTAAATAACAGTTATCATACATTTCTCTGAGTACTGCTACAGTATTCCCCTGAAGATAACAATTCTACAGCACAACGGCAGAGTCATGTCTGTGTGAAACTATTAATGACTCAATAATAATCCATGCCTTCTGGGAATCATATTCATTCCAAAAGTGACTGGTTGATGTTTGTATGATGTTGTCGTTTGTATGTCACATCCTCTCTGTCTTTATGGAGAACCTTGGTCCTACACCACTTCACATCCTCTCTGTCTTTATAGAGAACCTTGGTCCTCTGCTCTATACCACTTCACATCCTCTCTGTCTTTATGGAGAACCTTGGTCCTCTGCTCTACACCACTTCACATCCTCTCTGCCTTTATGGAGAACCTTGGTCCTCTGCTCTACACCACTTCACACCATCTCTGTCTTTATGGAGAACCTTGGTCCTACACCACTTCACATCCTCTCTGTCTTTATGGAGAACCTTGGTCCTCTGCTCTACACCACTTCCCATCCTCTCTGTCTTTATGGAGAACCTTGGTCCTCTGCTCTACACCACTTCACGTCCTCTCTGTCTTTATGGAGAACCTTGGTCCTCTGCTCCACACCACTTCACATCCTCTCTGTCTTTATGGAGAACCTTGGTCCTCTGCTCTACACCACTTCACATCCTCTCTGTCTTTATAGAGAACCTTGGTCCTACACCACTTCACATCCTCTCTGTCTTTATGGAGAACCTTGGTCCTCTGCTCTACACCACTTCACATCCTCTCTGGCTTTATGGAGAACCTTGGTCCTACACCACTTAACATCCTCTCTGTCTTTATGGAGAACCTAGGTCCTCTGCTCTATACCACTTAACATCCTCTCTGTCTTTATGGAGAACCTTGGTCCTCTGCTCTACACCACTTCACATCCTCTCTGTCTTTATGGAGAACCGTGGTCCTCTGCTCTACACCACTTCACACCCTCTCTGTCTTTATGGAGAACCTTGGTCCTCTGGTCTACACCACTTCACATCCTCTCTGTCTTTATGGAGAACCTTGGTCCTCTGCTCTACACCACTTCACATCCTCTCTGTCTTTATGGAGAACCTTGGCCCTCTGCTCTACACCACTTCACATCCTCTCTGTCTTTATGGAGAACCTTGGTCCTACACCACTTAACATCCTCTCTGTCTTTATGGAGAACCTTGGTGCTACACCACTTCACAGCCTCTCTGTCTTTATGGAGAACCTTGGTCCTACACCACTTCACATCCTCTCTGTCTTTATGGAGAACCTTGGTCCTCTGCTCTACACCACTTCACATCCTCTCTGTCTTTATGGAGAACCTTGGTCCTACACCACTTAACATCCTCTCTGTCTTTATGGAGAACCTTGGTCCTCTGCTCTACACCACTTCACATCCTCTCTGTCTTTATGGAGAACCTTGGTCCTCTGCTCTACACAACTTCACATCCTCTCTGCCTTTTGATTAAAAAAATAATCATGGATTTGACAGTCTTGTCCAATGGTTCCTCCTGTCAGGATTCAGCCCTTTATTAAAGGTGCAATCTGGGATCTAGGAAGTTGAGAGAGGTCACATACATTTCTTAGCATTTTCCCCAAAAAACGAATACCAGACTGTGCCTTTAAAAGCTTCCTGAAGACGCTGTTTGAATTAGAGCTAAGAGAGACGGGATACGGCCAATTACAGATCCTGTTTATAGAATAGTTTCAATTGTCTTTCTATCCTCGTCATTGTATTGAAGACATGATGAAAAGCTCAAGGAGAGGGGAAATTGACATTTCCACATTTCTATTTGTGTAACGGGTAGATGGTTTAAAAAGCAACTTGTCAAAGGGCCTTTTTCAGGTTACCAGGTAGATGGTTAACTGGTAGATGTAGAGAAGACTTCAAAGCTTCCTAAATCATTTATGAAGTCAACCATTAGAGGCTATTAGTTTGACAGGCAGTCATCACAGTTGATGCATTTCAATAGGAAAAGCTTTCAGGCTTATAGTTAGTGAAAACTCCTTCAATCCAAAGCTTTTCGCTTTAGCGTCCCTCCATCGTTACATTTTTTCTTTCACCTTTATTTAACCAGCTAGGCCAGTTGACAAGTTAACAAGCTAACAAGTTCTCATTTACAACTGCGACCTGGCCAAGGTAAAGCAAAGCAGTGTGACACAGACAACAACACAGAGTTACACATGGAATAAACAATAAACAACCCCAATAACACAATAAACAAGTCAATGACACAGTAGAGAAAATAAAGTATATATACAGTGTGTGCAAAAGGCATGAGGAGGTAAGGCAATAAATAGGCCATAGTAGCGAAGAATTACAATTTAGCAGATTAACACTGGAGTGATAAATGAGCAGATGATGATGTGCAAGTAGAGATACTGGGGTAGAAAAGAGCAGAAAAGTAAATAAAAACAGCATGGGGATGAGGTAGGTAGATTGGGTGGGCTATTTACAGATGGACTATATACAGTTGCAGCGATCAGTTTTAACTGCTCAGATAGCTGATGTTTAAAGTTAGTGAGGGAAATGTAAGTTTCCAGCTTCAGCAATTTTTGTCATTCGTTCCAGTCACTGGCATCAGAGAACTGTAAGGAAAGGCGGCCAAATAGGTGTTGGCTTTGGGGATGATGAGTATGATATACCTGCTGGAACGTGTGCTAAGGGTGGGTGTTGTTATCATGACCAGTGAGATGATGATAAGGCGGAGCTTTACCTAGCATAGACTTATAGATGACCTGGAGCCAGTGGGTCTGGCGACCAATATGTAGTGAGGGCCAGCCGACTAGAGCATACAGGTCGCAGTGGTGGGTGGTATAAGGTGATTTGGTAACAAAATGGATGGCACTGTGGTAGACTGTATCCAGTTTGCTCGGTAGAGTATTGAAAGATATTTTGTAGATGACATCACCGAAGTCGAGGATCGGTAGGATAGTCAGCTTTCCTAGGGTAAGTTTGGTGGCATGAGTGAAGGAGGCTTTGTTGCGAAATAGAAAGCCGATTGATTTTGGATTGGAGATGTTTAATATGAGTCTGGAAGGAGAGTTTACAGTCTAGCCAGACACCTAGGTATTTATAGTTGCCCACATATTCTAGGTCAGAAGCGTCCAGGGTGGTGATGCTAGTCGGGCGGGCGGGTGCGGACAGGGAACGGTTGAAAAGCATGCATTTGGATTTACTAGCGTTTAAGAGCAGTTGGAGGCCACAGGAGTGTTGTATGGCATTGAAGCTTGTTTGGAGGTTAGTTAACACAGTGTCCAAAGAAGGGCCAGAAGTATACAGAATGGTGTCGTCTGCGTAGAGGTGGAAAAAAGGGAATCACCCGCAGCAAGAGCGACACCATTGATATATACAGAGAAAAGAGTCGGCCCGAGAATTGAACCCTGTGGCACCCCCATAGAGACTGCCAGAGGTTCGGACAACAGGCCCTCCAATTTGACACACTGAACTCTAGTCTGCAAAGGCAGTCGTTAGGGACACCAAGGTTATTGAGTCTGCCGATAAGAACGTGGTGATTGACAGAGTCGAAAGCTCTGGCCAGGCCGATGAAGACGGCACTGTCTTTTATCGATGGCGTGGCTGAGGTGCATCCGTGACCGGCCTCAGAAACCGGATTTGCACAGCCGGAGAAGGTACGGGATCTAAAATGGTCAGTGATCTGTTTATTAACTTATTAACTTTTTTTGAAGACTTTAGAGAGGCAGGGAAGGATAGATATAGGTCTATACCTCGTTTGGTCTCAGAGTGTCACCCTTTGAAGAGGTGGATGATCATGCAGCTTTCCAATCTTTAGGGATCTCGGACGATACGAAAGAGAGGTTGAACAGGCTGGCAATAGGGGTTGCAACAATAAGGGCGGATAGTTTTTAGAAAGAGAGGGTCTAGATTGTCTCAGCCCAGATGATTTGTATGGTTCTGTTTGCAGCTCTTTCAGAACATCTGCTATCTGGATTTGGGCGAAGGAGTAGCTGGGGAGGCTCAAGCAGTAGCTGCGGGGGCTGTTGGCTGGGGTTGAGTAGCCAGGAGGAAAGCATGGCCAGCCACAGAGAAATGCTTGTTGAAATGTTCGATTATCATGGATTTATCGGTGGTGACCGTGTTACCTAGCCTCAGTGAAGTGGGTGGCTGGGAGGAGGTGCTCTTGTTCTCCATGGACTTTACAGTGTCCCAAAACGTTTTGGAGTTAGAGCTACAGGATGCAAATTTCTGCTTGAAAACCCTAGCCTTTGCTTTCCTGACTGACTGCGTTTATTGGTTCCTGACTTCACTGAACAGTTGCATATCGCAGGGACTATTTGATGCTATTGCAGTCCTTCACAGGATGTTTTTGTGCTGGTTAAGGGCAATCAGTTCTGGAGTGAACCAAGTGCTATATCTGTTCTTAGTTCTTCATTTTTTGAAAGGGGCATGCTTATCTAAGATGCTGAGGAAATTACTTTTAAAGATCGACCAGGCATCCTCGACTGATGGGATGAGGTCAATATCCTTCCAGGATACCCGAGCCAGGTCGATTAGAAAGGCCTGCTCGCAGAAGTGTTTTAGGGAGTGTTTGACAGTGATTAGGGGTGGTCGCTTGACCACGGACCCATTGCGGATACAGACAATGAGACCTGCTGAGATCCTGTTTGTAAACAGCAGTGTTGTATTTGAAGGGCAAGTTGGTCTGGATAATGTCTATGAGGGTGCCCATGTTTATGGATTTAGGGTTGTACCTGGTGGGTTCCTTGATGATTTGTGTGAGATTGAGGGCATCTAGCTTAGATTGTAGGACTGCCGGGGTGTTAAGCATATCCTAGTTTAGGTCACCTAACAGAACGAACTCTGTAGTTAGATGGGGGGCGATCAATTCACATATGGTGTCCAGGGCACAGCTGAGAGAGGAGGGGGGTCGATAACAGGCAGCAACAGTGAGAGACTTATTTCTGGAGAGATTCATTGTTTTAATTAGAAGTTCGAACTGTTTGGGCATAGACCTGGAAAGTATGACAGAACTATCTCTGCAGTAGATTGCAACTCCTCCCCTTGGCAGTTCTATCTTGATGGAAAATGTTGTAGTGGGGTATGGAAATCTCAGAATTTTGGTGGCCTTCCTAAGCCAGTGATTCAGACACGGCAAGGACATCAGGGTCGGGCGGAGTGTGCTAAAGCAGTGAGTAAAACAAACTTGGGGAGGAGGCTTTGATGTTAACATGCATGAAACCAAGGCTTTTTCGATCACAGAAGTCAACAAATGAGGGTGCCTGGGGACACGCAGGGCCAGGGTTTACCTCCACATCACCCGAGGATCAGAGGAGGAGTAGGATGAGGGTCCGGCTAAAGGTTCTCAAAACTGGTCGTCTAGAGCGCTGGGGACAAAGAATAAAAAGGAGCAGATTTCTGGGCGTGATAGAATAGATTCAGGGCATAATGTTAAGACAGGGGGCATGGTGGGGGTGCGGGCACAGCGGAGGTAAGCCCGACACTGAGTGATGATAAGAGAGGTTGATCTCTGAAATGATCTCTGGTTATACTGGGTGAGGTCACACATGTGTGGGAGGTGGGACAAAGGATGCATCAGAGGTATGATGTGTGGAACTAGGGTTCCATTGTAACCAAAACAATGATAACTAACCTAAACATCAGTATACAAATGCGTATTGACATTTAAGAGAGACATAAAGTGAGGCATAAAGTAATCACAGGTGTTGATTGGGAGAGCTAGCTAAGGCAACAACGGGTAAGACAACAACAGCTAATCAGCTAAGACAACAACAACAGGTAAAATGGTAATGAATCGCAGAGAGGGTCGGTTATCTACACATAGGGCCTGAGTTCCTGGGGCTGGGGCCGACAGATAAACAGAATAGAATGGAGTACCGTGATTAATGTACAGTCCAGCAGGCATCAGCTATTTAGGCAAGTCATCATAGGGTCCAGGGACAGCAATAGATGGAACAGGGAAGCCGGGTAGAAGTCGCTGTGAAGGTCAGAGTAATGGTCCAGGGTTTACTGCAGAACCAGGTGGAGAAACAGGCTGGCAAGTATTATCCAGGCTAAAAAAAGGGCTGGTGTCTGTGCAGAAGGTAACGCCCGCTAGCAGTGGCTAACAATGACTAAATAGCTAGTAGCTAATTAGCTGGCTAGCTTGATGGCTAGGTGGTTCTGGCTATAAGATCTAACAAAATAGCTGTTCCGTATCACATTGGGTGAGGCAGGTAAAAAATGATTTAAATGGAAAAGCGATTGAAAATCAAAATTGAAATATATACAACAAAAAATAAAATACAAAAGTAGACGAGATCCCTCCATCGAACAAAACAAGTCTGCATCTGCTACGCCATCTTGGAACATCTATCTATAGCATCTCCTCCATCTATAGTGTCCCTCCATCTATAGCATCCCTCCATCTATAGTGTCCCTCCATCTATAGCATCCCTCTCCATCTATAGTGTCCCTCCATCTATAGCATCCCTCCATCTATAGCATCCCTCCATCTATAGCATCCCTCCATCTATAGCATCCCTCCATCTATAGTGTCCTCCATCTATAGTATCCCTCCATCTATAGTGTCCCTCCATCTATAGCATCTCTCCATCTATAGCATCCCTCCATCTATAGCATCCCTCCATCTATAGCATCCCTCCATCTATAGCATATCCTCCATCTATAGCTATCCCTCCATCTATAGCATCCCTCCATCTATAGCATCCTCCATCTATAGCATCCTCCATCTATAGTGTCCCTCCATCTATAGCATCCCTCCATCTATAGTGTCCCTCCATCTATAGCATCCCTCCATCTATAGCATCCCTCCATCTATAGCATCCTCCATCTATAGCATCCTCCATCTATAGCATCCCTCCATCTATAGTGTCCCTCCATCTATAGCATCCCTCCATCTTAGCATCCTCCATCTATAGTGTCCCTCCATCTATAGTGTCCCTCCATCTATAGCATCCCCTCCATCTATAGCATCCTCCATCTATAGCATCTCTCCATCTATAGCATCCCCTCCATCTATAGTGTCCCTCCATCTATAGCATCCCTCCATCTATAGCATCCCCTCCATCTATAGCATCCTCCATCTATAGTATCCCTCCATCTATAGCGCCCTCCATCTATAGTGTCCCTCCATCTATAGCATCCTCCATCTATAGCATCCCTCCATCTATAGTGTCCCTCCATCTATAGCATCCCCTCCATCTATAGCATCCCTCCATCTATAGCATCCCTCCATCTATAGCATCCCTCCATCTATAGCATCCCTCCATCTATAGTGTCCCTCCATCTATAGCATCCCTCCATCTATATAGCATCCCTCCATCTATAGCATCCCTCCATCTATAGCATCTCTCCATCTATAGCATCCCTCCATCTATAGTGTCCTCTCCATCTATAGCATCCCTCCATCTATAGCATCCCTCCATCTATAGCACATCCCTCCATCTATAGCATCCTCCTCCAGCATCCTCCATCTATAGCTCCCTCCATCTATAGTGTCCTCTCCATCTATAGCATCCCTCCATCTATAGCATCCCTCCATCTATAGTGTCCCTCCATCTATAGCATCCTCCATCTATAGCATCCCTCCATCTATAGCATCCCTCCATCCATAGCATCCTCCATCTATAGCATCCTTCCATCTATAGCATCCCTCCATCTATAGCATCCTCCATCTATAGCATCCCTCCATCTATAGTGTCCCTCCATCTATAGCATCCTCCCATCTATAGCATCCTCCATCTATAGCATCCCTCCATCTATAGCGTCCCTCCGACTATAGCTTCCCTCCATCTATAGCATCCCTCCAACTGAGAATCCCCAACCAGCTTCCCTCCAACTGGAGCATCCTCCAACTTCAGCTTCCCTCCAACTTCAGCTTCCCTCCAACTGAGAATCCTCCATCTATAGCTTCCTCCAACTTTAGCTTTCTCCAACTGGAGAATCCTCCATCTATAGCTTCCTCCAACTTCAGCTTCTCCAACTGGAGAATCTATAGCTTCCATCTATAGCTTCCTCCAACTTCAGCTTCCTTCCAACCAGCTTCCCTCCAACTGGAGAACCCTCCATCTATAGCTTCCTCCAACTTCAGCTTTCCTCCAATCTAGCTTCCTCTCCAACTGGAGAATCCCTCCATCTATCGCTTTCCTCCAACCTTCAGCTTCCCCTCCAACTTCAGCTTCCCTCCAACTGAGAATCCTCCATCTATAGCTTCCTCCAACTTCAGCTTTTTTTTTTGTAACCTACTGTTTAATAACCTACTGGTTAATAACCTACTGGTTAATAACCTCCCTTAATAACCTACTGGTTAATAACCTACCCTTTAATGAACCTACCTTTAATAACCTACCCTTTAATAACCTACTGGTTCATAACCTACTGTTTAATAACCTACTGGTTAATAACCTACTCCTTTAATAACCTACTTTAATAACCTACTGTTCATAACTTACTGGTTAATAACCCACTGTTAATAACCTACTGGTTAATAACCTACCCTTTAATAACCTACTGGTTAATAACCCACCCTTTAATAACCTACTGGTTAATAACCTACTTTAATAACCTACCTTTTAATAACCTACTGGTTCATAACCTACTGTTTAATAACCTACCCTTTAATAACCTACCCTTTAATAACCTACTGGTTAATAACCTACCCTTTAATAACCTACCCTTTAATAACCTACTGGTTAATAACCTACTGGTTAATAACCTACCCTTTAATAACCTACTGGTTAATAACCTACTGGTTAATAACCTACCCTTTAATTACCTACCCTTTAATAACCTACCCTTTAATAACCTAGCCCTTTAATAACCTACCCTTTAATAACTACTGGTTAATAACCTACCCTGGTTAATAACCTACTTTAATAACCTACTGGTTAATAACCTACTGTTTAATAACCTACCCTTTAATAACCTTTAATAACCTACCCTGGTTAATAACTTACCCTTTAATTACCTACCCTTTAATAACCTACTGGTTATAACCTACTGTTTAATAACCTACCCTTTAATAACCTACTGTGTGTATAATTAACCTAGAGCGATAATAAGCCCTACTGCAAGCCTATGATTTGATATATTGACCAAGTATATTGGCTATATACTTGGTCTATAATTATTTTAACTGCTAAAATGTCTCTCTCTCTCTCAGGCAACAGTCCACCACACTGGCTCACACCAGATGATGCACACACACACAGAGAGACTGTCACGCCCTGGTCTTAGTATTTTGTTTAATCTTTATTTATTGGTCAGGCCAGGTGTGACATGGGTTTATTTTGTGTTGTGTTTATGTATGGGGTTTTAATGTGGCTTACCCTTGTAATAAGCAAAGTCTATAACCTGACTCTTCTCAATCAGAGGCTAGGGTGATAACCTACGTTGTTCTGATTGGGAACCTATTTAGGCAGCCTATTCTTTGAGTAACCTACTGTGGGTGATTGTTCCTGTCTCTGTGTTTATTGTCACCAGATAGGCTGTATAGGTTTAATAACCTACTCTTTGATTGTTCCTGTCTCTGTGTTTATTGTCCCCAATAGGGCCTATAGGTTTTAACCTCTGATTGTTTGAGTGTTCCTGTCTCTGTGTTTATTGTCACCAGATAGGGCTGTACTAGGTTTTAACGGTCCGTTTCTTTGAGTGTTCCTGTCTCTGTGTTTATTGTCACCAGATAGGGCTGTATAGGTTTTCACGGTCCGTTCTTTGAGTGTTCCTGTCTCTGTGTTTATTGTCACCTACTGTTAGGTTTTCACCTACCCTTTTTGATTGTTCCTGTCTCTGTGTTTATTGTCACCAGATAACCTACTAGGTTTAATAACCTACCCTTTGATTGTTCCTCTCTGTGTTTATTGTCACCAGATAGGGGTATATAACCGGTCCCTTTGAGTGTTCCTGTCTCTGTGTTTATTGTCACCTAGATGGCTAATAATACCCTTTGAGTTACCTGTCCGTTTTTAATAACCTACAGTGTTGATTGTCACCAGATAGGGCTTATAGGTTTTAACGGTCCCTTTGAGTGTTCCCTCTGTGTTTATTGTCACCAGATAGGCTGTTAGGTTTTCACGGTCCGTTTTTGATTGTCCTACTGTGTTTATTGTCACTAGATAGGGCTTATAGGTTTTAACCTACCCTTTGAGTGTACCTACTCTGTGTTTATTGTCACCTAGGGCTGGGTTAATACCAGATACCCTTTAATTCACGGTCCCTTTGAATGTTCCTACTGGTTTATTGTCACCAGATAGGGTTGTAATAACGGTCCCTTTGAGTGTTCCTGTCTCTGTGTTTATTGTCACCAGATAGGCTGTATAGGTTTTCACTGTCAAGCTTTTCTTTGAGTGTTCTGTCTCTGTGTTTATTGTCACCAGATAGGGCTGTATAGGTTTTCACGGTCCGCTTTGAGTGTTCCTGTCTCTGTGTTTATTGTCACCAGATAGGCTGTATAGGTTTTCACGGTCCGTTTTGAGTGTTCCTGTCACTGTGTTTATTGTCACCAGATAGGCTGTATAGGTTTTCACGGTCCGTTTCTTTGAGTGTTCCTGTCTCTGTGTTTATTGTCACCAGATAGGGCTGTATAGGTTTTCACGGTCCGCTTTCTTCTTTGAGTGTTCCTGTCTCTGTGTTTATTGTCACCAGATAGGCTGTATAGGTTTTCACGGTCCGCTTTTGAGTGTTCCTGTCTCTGTGTTTATTGTCACCAGATAGGGCTGTATAGGTTTTCACGGTCCGTTTCTTTGAGTGTTCCTGTCTCTGTGTTTATTGTCACCAGATAGGGTTGTATAGGTTTTCACGGTCCGTTTCTTTGAGTGTTCCTGTCTCTGTGTTTATTGTCACCAGATAGGGCTGTATAGGTTTTCACGGTCCGCTTTGAGTGTTCCTGTCTCTGTGTTTATTGTCACCAGATAGGCTGTATAGGTTTTCACGGTCCGCTTTTGAGTGTTCCTGTCTCTGTGTTTATTGTCACCAGATAGGGCTGTATAGGTTTCATGTCCGTTTCTTTGAGTGTTCCTTGTCTCTGTGTTTATTGTCACCAGATAGGGCTGTATAGGTTTTCACGGTCCGTTTCTTTGAGTGTTCCTGTCTCTGTGTTTATTGTCACCAGATAGGCTGTATAGGTTTTCACGGTCCGTTTCTTTGAGTGTTCCTGTCTCTGTGTTTATTGTCACCAGATAGCTGCTGTATAGGTTTTCACGGTCCGTTTCTTTGAGTGTTCCTGTCTCTGTGTTTATTGTCACCAGATAGGGCTGTATAGGTTTTCACGGTCCGTTTCTTTGAGTGTTCCTTGTCTCTGTGTTTATTGTCACCAGATAGGGCTGTATAGGTTTTCACGGTCCGTTTCTTTGAGTGTTCCTGTCTCTGTGTTTATTGTCACCAGATAGGGCTGTATAGGTTTTCACGGTCCTGTTTCTTTGAGTGTTCCTGTCTCTGTGTTTATTGTCACCAGATAGGGCTGTATAGGTTTTCAATGTCCGCTTCTTTGAGTGTCTGTCTCTGTGTTTATTGTCACCAGATAGGGCTGTATAGGTTTTCACGGTCCGTTTCTTTGAGTGTTCCTGTCTCTGTGTTTATTGTCACCAGATAGGCTGTATAGGTTTTCACGGTCCGTTTTGAGTGTTCCTGTCTCTGTGTTTATTGTCACCAGATAGGCTGTAGGCAGTTTTCACGGTCCGTTTTTTGAGTGTTCCTGTCTCTGTGTTTATTGTCACCAGATAGGCTGTATAGGTTTTCACGGTCCGTTTCTTGTTTTTGTATTATCGTCTTTATTTGTTTATTAAACATGTATCTAAATTACCACGCTGCATTTTGGTCCGACTCTCCTTCGACGGAAGAAAACCAGTGAACAGAGACGCGCTGAAGGGTAGGCATTTTGATCATGGCTGACATGTCCATTTTTAAGTGATTGATAATATATATTTAAAAGGAAAAACACAATTTTAAAATTCCATGATTTAATGATTTTCATGACCGTAAGAACCATCATTTGACAACTTGGAACAGCACATCCTGCCATTCAGGAACGGTATCAAACAAATCAAAGATATGAAAACCACACGTTTGGCTCCATTCCATTGATTCCATTCCAGCCATTACAATGAGCCTGTCCTCCTATAGTTCCACCCACCAGCCTCCACTGATATTTAGGTACTTTAAATACTGCCAGAGACGGTTCTGCTATTTGTCTCCATCCACAATAACCGGGGAAACACTTTGTGGTGGCACATTAGGAAACGTATTGCTTATGGGCTTTAATAACCAGTAGGTTATTAAAGGGTAGGTTATTAACCCGTAGGTTATTAACCAGTAGGTTATTAACCAGTAGGTTATTAAAGGGTAGGTTATTAACCAGTAGGTTATTAACCAGTAGGTTATTAAAGGGTAGGTTATTAACCAGTAGGTTATTAAAGGTGGTAGGGTAGGTTATTAACCAGTAGGTTATTAAAGGGTAGGTTATTAAAGGGTAGGTTATTAACCAGTAGGTTATTAAACAGTAGGTTATGAACCAGTAGGTTATGAAACAGTATGTTATTAATTCCAGTAGGTGCTTTGGTGAAACCCAGTAGGTTACACCAGTAGGTTATTAAACAGTAGGTTATTAACTAGTAGGCTATTAACCAGCAGGTTATTAAAGGGTAGGTTATTAATCCGTGAGGTTATTAATCAGTAGGTTATTAACTAGTGCAGGCTATTAAAGGGTAGGTTATTAACCAGTAAATGGTTGTATGTAGGTGTTATTAAATCTAGAGGGTTATTAACTAGCAGGTTATTAACCAGTAGGTTATTAAAGGGTAGGTTATTAACCCGTAGGTTATTAACCAGTAGGTTATTAACCAGTAGGTTATTAAACAGTAGGTTATGAACCAGTAGGTTATTAAAGGGTAGGTTATTAACCCGTAGGTTATTAACCAGTAGGTTATTAAACAGTATGTTATTAAACAGTAGGTTATTAAACAGTAGGTTATTAAAGGGTAGGTAATTAAAGGGTAGGTTATTAACCAGTAGGTTATCAACCTGTAGGTTATTAAAGGGTGGGTTATTAACCAGTAGGTTATTAACCAGTAGGTTATGAACCAGTAGGTTATTAACCAGCAGGTTAATAGGTTATTAAGGGTAGGTTATCCAACAGACTTCCATCCAGAACCACCCGCAGAAACATCCCACATCAACACCCAGCCACCCAACAGACTTCCCATCCAGACTTCCATCCAGAACCACCCTCAGAAACAACGCCTTGCTCAAGGGCACGTCGACAGATCTCCCACAAGGTCTGCCGACGTGGTCTGGAGGTCAACGCTCTGACTACCGGTAGATCTGACTAGATTTAGCTTCCAAATATTGGTCCTTTTCAAATTATGTAATGCAAATCAAATCAAATGTTATTTGTCACATACACATGGTTAGCAGATGTTAATGTGAGTGTAGCGAAATGCTTGTGCTTCTAGTTCCGACAATGCAGTAATAAATAACACGTAACAAAATAACAAAATACTGCATAGTTTCCTAGAACGCGAGCGAGGCGGCCATCTCTGTCGGGCGCCGGAAGTGGAGTTAATCAGCGTCAAAAAGGCAAGTTAGAATCAAAGACAGGTGTGATGATTTCAACTTCCATTTTGTTTTTGTGATTGGTCTTGAGGCGCTTTGAAACAGAGACTTATTTCAAGTAGCACGTTTCCAGTAGTTCTCCATTGAGATGAGCCTGTGGTGATCTGTGTGTAACCAGGCATGGCCATTATGTCAAGCTCCTATCTCTTACCACAGTTTACCCAGTGGCGTGTGTGAGGGTGTGAGGGGTGTGTGTGTGTGTGTGTGTGTGTTCATTCATTTGTGTGTGTATGTGTGTGTGTGTGTGTGTGTGTGTATGTGCATGTGCGTGTGTGTGTGTGTATGTGTGTGTGTGTGTGTATATGCGTGTGTGTGCGTATTTATATGTGTGTATGTGTGTGTGTATGTGGTAATGTGTGCATGCGTGTGCGTGTGCGTGCGTGAGTGCGTGTGTGTGTGTGTGTGTGTATACAACCCCTGAGGTATCTTACCATCCCTCTATTCTCTTGCTCTATTCTGGTCGGTGACGTTGGATCCGACCGAACAGGAAGCTTGTCCAGTGGTCCTAATCAGATCTTCCACTGTGTTGATGTGGTTATCTCTGGAGTCAGCCAACACTGAGGTGTTGACAGTCTACTGGGTTACTGTGTGCTGGGGGGGATCCCTCAAAGCACCTGTTGACCTCGACACACAAGGAGGAAGAGGACACACACAGTGACCCGGATAGCAGGGCTTTGGGAGAACAGAACACTAGATAGCTGTTCTGCCTCTGTCCAACGTGTTTGTGTTGGCAAGAAAGAAATCTTTTAAAAATCACAAAGGAAGATATTGATTGTCGTCTATGGAGAGTCTTTGTGTCTGAACTCGCAATAATCTCTTTTTCAATGCAGAGCGCTGGATACTGTGTCTTTGTCTGCCTAGAGATCGATAACACAAGGCTGTTATCCCAAATCGCACCTTATTTTCTACAATGTGCACTCCTTCCTATGGGGCCCTGGTCAGAAGTAGTGCACTATGTAGGAATAGGGTGCCATTTGGGACGTAAAGGGGTCTAGGTCAAACGTTGAATTTGTGTTAAATAGCGTTTAGTGTTAGTGGTTTCAGCCCAGCAGTATCTCATGATCTCAGACCACCGGTCCAGAGAAGATATTGGACCTCTACTCCTCAGTCAAAGCTTACATCCCAACTGGTACCCTATCGAAAGTCTCAAATGGCACCCTATTCCTTATATGGGTTGGTCAAAAGTAGTGCACTATGTAGGAAATAGGGTGCCATTTGTTTGTAAATAATGTTATTCCATGAGCAGTAACGGGAAAAGATCTAACCGCCTGGTGGTGTTATATTCTCACCCTGTTCCCTATGTAGTGCAATTACTTTAGACCAGGGCCCATAGGGCTGTGTTCCCTATTGGTAATCAACAGAGGGTCTGTCCTCAACGGCACCCTGTTCCTCTATGTAGTGCACTACTTAGACCAGGACACATAGTGGTCTGGTCCCTATATAGTGCACTACTTTAGACCAGGGCTAAATAAGAGCCTTATGGGTCCTGGTTAAAAGTAGTGTGTTAAGAGACGCAGCCAGAGAAAGTTAATGTTTAGGCTTTAGGAGCTTCTTACCAACACTCCAGGGATACCATCTTCTTACCAACACCTCAGAGATACCAACTTCTTACCAACACCCAGGGATACCAACTTCTTACCAACACCTCCAGAGATACCAACTTCTTACCAACACCTCAGAGATACCAACTTCTTACCAACACTCTCAGGGATACCATCTTCTTACCAACACCTCCAGAGATACCAACTCTTACCAACACTCCAGGGATACCATCTTCTTACCAACACCTCAGAGATACCAACTCTACCAACACCTCAGAGATACCAACTCTACCAACACCTCAGGGATACCATCTTCTTACCAACACTCCAGGGATACCATCTTCTTACCAACACTCCAGGGATACCATCTTCTTACCAACACTCCAGGGATACCAACTTCTTACCAACACCTCAGAGATACCAACTTCTTACCAACACTCCAGGGATACCAACTTCTTACCAACACCTCAGAGATACCAACTTCTTACCAACACTCCAGGGATATCAACTTCTTACCAACACTCCAGGGATACCATCTTCTTACCAACACTCCAGGGATACCAACTTCTTACCAACACCTCAGAGATACCAACTTCTTACCAACACTCCAGGGATACCAACTTCTTACCAACACTCCAGGGATACCAACTTCTTACCAACACCTCAGAGATACCAACTTCTTACCAACACCTCAGAGATACCAACTTCTTACCAACACCTCAGAGATACCAACTTCTTACCAACACCTCAGAGATACCAACTTAAGGAGCTTCTTACCAACACGCCAGAGATACCAACTTCTTTCCAACTCCTCAGAGATACCAACTTAAGGAGCTTCTTACCAACATTGCAGAGATACCAACTTAGTGAGGTTCTAACCAACCCCACAGAGATACCAACTTAGTGAGGTTCTAACCAACCCCACAGAGATACTAACTTAGTGAGGTTCTAACCAACCCCACAGAGATACCAACTTAGTGAGCTTCTTACCAACACCACAGATACCAACTTAAGGAACTTCTTACCAACACCACAGATACCAACTTAAGGAACTTCTTACCAACACCACAGAGATACTAACTTCTATCTGAAGTTGTTGCTGTTTTTCCTCCGGAATTAAAACGCATCAACGAAGTTACAGTCCATCATATCAGCTTGTGTTCGAAAAATGTAGAGAGAGATGGGTTTGACTCCACGTGGGTTTAGAAGGACAACATGTAGAGAGAGATGGGTTTGACTCCACGTTGGTTTAGAAGGACAACATGCAGAGAGAGATGGGTTTGACTCCACGTTGGGTTTAGAAGGACAACATGTAGAGAGAGATGGGTTTGACTCCACGTTGGTTTAGAAGGACAACGTGTAGAGAGAGATGGGTTTGACTCCACGTGGGTTTAGAAGGACAACATGTAGAGAGAGATGGGTTTGACTCACATGTTGGTTTAGAAGGACAACATGTAGAGAGAGATGGGTTTGACTCCACGTTGGTTTAGAAGGACAACATGTAGAGAGAGATGGGTTTGACTCCACGTTGGTTTAGAAGGACAACGTGTAGAGAGAGATGGGTTTGACTCCACGTGGGTTTAGAAGGACAACAACATGTAGAGAGAGATGGGTTTGACTCCACGTGGGTTTAGAAGGACAACATGTAGAGAGAGATGGGTTTGACTCCACGTGGGTTTAGAAGGACAACGTGTAGAGAGAGATGGGTTTGACTCCATCGTGGGTTGGGACAGAGCCTCCAGAGACCAGCCCCTCTGGGCACAGAGCCTGCAGAGACCCAGCCATCTGGGACAGAGCCTCAGAGACCAGCCCTCTGGGACAGAGCCTCAGAGACCAGCCATCTGGGACAGAGCCTCAGAGACCAGCCCTCTGGGACAGAGCCTCTGGGACAGAGCCTCAGAGATCAGCCCTCTGGGACAGAGCCTCAGACACCAGCCCTCTGGGACAGAGCCTCAGAGACTGATGTATGAGACCAGCCTGAACTGGCAGTGTCTAGGTTCCATTATAATGCCTCTCTAACAGAGTGATGATGTCTGTGGCTGGCACTGCCCAGTGCCCTGTGCTCAGTGCCCACTCTGTCAGTGTAATGAATGGACCCTATAGCCTGGTCACACACACAGAGGTGGCACCACAAGGTCAAAAGTGGTTTGACAACATTTATTGGGGCCTCGAGTTTTTCCTGATCTTGTGACCTGGCCGGGTAAAACTCAGGGTCCTATTTGTAGGCTATGACAAAATATTTTTATTATAGATAGCTTCACTTTTCATCTGTTCCATGGCTATAGGGCTGGGAGTTCTCCTGTCAGGTCATGTGAATTGGAAACAACCCTTTCACAACCTCTTTCAAACCACCACAACAACCACTTGTTATTAGTCATTCTGGAATCGGTTTTCAAAAGAGTCAGAGAGACAACATCTTCTATGGACAACGCATCTCTGTAGTTTAGTGAGCTACTATAGTAGGTCTGAGCATCATGCAAACAATGGTCACAATGTCTCTAAATATTAATGTCACTCTATACACACAATGTTAAGAAGTGGACTTAATCTTATGTCATAAAACCTCATATTTGTTCATGTGATTAGTGTTCTTCTGCAATTATTCATTCTTTAAGCTTTATGTAAGGCTGGGTTACATTTAACACTATAGACAGTAGACTGTAACAAGGCTGGATTACATTTAACACTATAGACAGTAGACTGTAACAAGGCTAGGCATTTAACACTATAGACGTAGACTGTAACAAGGCTGGGTTACATTTAACACTATAGACAGTAGACTGTAAATAGGCTGGGTTACATTTAACACTATAGACAGTAGACTGTAAATAGGCTGGGTTACATTTAACACTATAGACAGTAGACTGTAACAAGGCTGGGTTACATTTAACACTATAGACAGTAGACTGTAACAAGGCTGGGTTACATTTAACTCTATAGACAGTAGACTGTAACAAGGCTGGGTTACATTTAACACTATAGACAGTAGACTGTAACAAGGCTGGGTTACATTTAACACTATAGACAGTAGACTGTAACAAGGCTGGGTTACATTTAACACTATAGACATGTGAGACTGTAACAAGTGCTGGGTTACATTTAACTCTATAGACAGTAGACTGTAACAAGGCTG
>NC_088421.1:45260551-45312403 GCF_034236695.1 Oncorhynchus nerka | reverse complement strand
CCTTGTTACAGTCTACTGTCTATAGAGTTAAATGTAACCCAGCCTTGTTACAGTCTACTGTCTATAGAGTTAAATGTAACCCAGCCTTGTTACAGTCTACTGTCTATAGTGTTAAATGTAACCCAGCCTTGTTACAGTCTACTGTCTATAGAGTTAAATGTAACCCAGTCTACTGTCTATAGAGTTAAATGTTACAGTCTACTGTCTATAGTGTTAAATGTAACCCTGCCTTGTTACAGTCTACTGTCTATAGTGTTAAATGTAACCCAGCCTTGTTACAGTCTACTGTCTATAGTGTTAAACCCTGCCTTGTTACAGTCTACTGTCTATAGTGTTAAATGTAACCCAGCCTTGTTACAGTCTACTGTCTATAGTGTTAAATGTAACCCAGCCTTGTTACAGTCTACTGTCTATAGTGTTAAATGTAACCCAGCCTTGTTACAGTCTACTGTCTATAGTGTTAAATGTAACCCAGCCTTGTTACAGTCTACTGTCTATAGTGTTAAATGTAACCCAGCCTATTTACAGTCTACTGTCTATAGTGTTAAATGTAAAGCCTATTTACATGTAACCCAGCCTTGTTACAGTCTACTGTCTATAGTGTTAAATGTAATCCAGCCTTGTTACAGTCTACTGTCTATAGTGTTAAATGTAACCCACAGCCTTACATAAAGTGTTAAAGAATTAATAATTGCAGAAGAACACTAATCACATGAACAAATAATGAGGTTTTATGACATAAGATTAAGTCCACTTCTTAACATTGTGTGTATAGAGTGACATTAATATTTAGAGACATTGTGACCATTGTTTGCATGATGCTCAGACCTACTATAGTAGCTCACTAAACTACAGAGTACGTTGTCCATAGAAGATGTTGTCTCTCTGACTCTTTTGAAAACCGATTCAGAATGACTAATAACAAGTGGTTGTTGTGGTGGTTTGAAAGGGTTGTGAAAGGGTTGTTTCCAATTCACATGACCTGACAGGAGAACTCCCAGCCCTATAGCCATGGAACAGATGAAAAGTGAAGCTATCTATAATAAAAATATTTTGTCATAGCCTACAAATAGGACCCTGAGTTTTACCCGGCCAGGTCACAAGATCAGGAAAAACTCGAGGCCCCAATAAATGTTGTCAAACCACTTTTGACCTTGTGGTGCCACCTCTGTGTGTGTGACCAGGCTATAGGGTCCATTCATTACACTGACAGAGTGGGCACTGAGCACAGGGCACTGGGCAGTGCCAGCCACAGACATCATCACTCTGTTAGAGAGGCATTATAATGGAACCTAGACACTGCCAGTTCAGGCTGGTCTCATACATCAGTCTCTGAGGCTCTGTCCCAGAGGGCTGGTGTCTGAGGCTCTGTCCCAGAGGGCTGATCTCTGAGGCTCTGTCCCAGAGGCTCTGTCCCAGAGGGCTGGTCTCTGAGGTTCTGTCCCAGAGGGCTGGTCTCTGAGGCTCTGTCCCAGATGGCTGGTCTCTGAGGCTCTGTCCCAGAGGGCTGGTCTCTGAGGCTCTGTCCCAGATGGCTGGTCTCTGAGGCTCTGTGCCAGAGGGCTGGTCTCTGAGGCTCTGTCCCAACCCACGTGGAGTCAAACCCATCTCTCTCTACACGTTGTCCTTCTAAACCCACGTGGAGTCAAACCCATCTCTCTCTACATGTTGTCCTTCTAAACCCACGTGGAGTCAAACCCATCTCTCTCTACATGTTGTTGTCCTTCTAAACCCACGTGGAGTGAAACCCATCTCTCTCTACACGTTGTCCTTCTAAACCAACGTGGAGTCAAACCCATCTCTCTCTACATGTTGTCCTTCTAAACCAACGTGGAGTCAAACCCATCTCTCTCTACATGTTGTCCTTCTAAACCAACGTGGAGTCAAACCCATCTCTCTCTACATGTTGTCCTTCTAAACCCACGTGGAGTCAAACCCATCTCTCTCTACACGTTGTCCTTCTAAACCAACGTGGAGTCAAACCCATCTCTCTCTACATGTTGTCCTTCTAAACCAACGTGGAGTCAAACCCATCTCTCTCTACATGTTGTCCTTCTAAACCAACGTGGAGTCAAACCCATCTCTCTCTACATGTTGTCCTTCTAAACCCACGTGGAGTCAAACCCATCTCTCTCTACATTTTTCGAACACAAGCTGATATGATGGACTGTAACTCGTTGATGCGTTTTAATTCCGGAGGAAAAACAGCAACAACTTCAGATAGAAGTTGGTATCTCTGTGGTGTTGGTAAGAAGTTCCTTAAGTTGGTATCTGTGGTGTTGGTAAGAAGTTCCTTAAGTTGGTATATCTGTGGTGTTGGTAAGAAGCTCACTAAGTTGGTATCTCTGTGGGGTTGGTTAGAACCTCACTAAGTTAGTATCTCTGTGGGGTTGGTTAGAACCTCACTAAGTTGGTATCTCTGTGGGGTTGGTTAGAACCTCACTAAGTTGGTATATCTGCAATGTTGGTAAGAAGCTCCTTAAGTTGGTATCTCTGAGGAGTTGGAAAGAAGTTGGTATCTCTGGCGTGTTGGTAAGAAGCTCCTTAAGTTGGTATCTCTGAGGTGTTGGTAAGAAGTTGGTATCTCTGAGGTGTTGGTAAGAAGTTGGTATCTCTGAGGTGTTGGTAAGAAGTTGGTATCCCTGGAGTGTTGGTAAGAAGATGGTATCCCTGGAGTGTTGGTAAGAAGTTGGTATCTCTGAGGTGTTGGTAAGAAGTTGGTATCCCTGGAGTGTTGGTAAGAAGTTGGTATCTCTGAGGTGTTGGTAAGAAGTTGGTATCCCTGGAGTGTTGGTAAGAAGTTGGTATCTCTGAGGTGTTGGTAAGAAGTTGGTATCCCTGGAGTGTTGGTAAGAAGATGGTATCCCTGGAGTGTTGGTAAGAAGATGGTATCCCTGGAGTGTTGGTAAGAAGATGGTATCCCTGGAGTGTTGGTAAGAAGTTGGTATCTCTGAGGTGTTGGTAAGAAGTTGGTATCTCTGAGGTGTTGGTAAGAAGTTGGTATCCCTGGAGTGTTGGTAAGAAGTTGGTATCTCTGAGGTGTTGGTAAGAAGATGGTATCCCTGGAGTGTTGGTAAGAAGTTGGTATCTCTGAGGTGTTGGTAAGAAGTTGGTATCTCTGAGGTGTTGGTAAGAAGTTGGTATCTCTGAGGTGTTGGTAAGAAGTTGGTATCCCTGGAGTGTTGGTAAGAAGTTGGTATCTCTGAGGTGTTGGTAAGAAGTTGGTATCTCTGAGGTGTTGGTAAGAAGATGGTATCTCTGAGGTGTTGGTAAGAAGTTGGTATCCCTGGAGTGTTGGTAAGAAGTTGGTATCTCTGAGGTGTTGGTAAGAAGTTGGTATCTCTGAGGTGTTGGTAAGAAGATGGTATCCCTGGAGTGTTGGTAAGAAGCTCCCTAAAGCCTAAACATTAACTTTCTCTGGCTGCGTCTCTTAACACACTACTTTTAACCAGGACCCATAAGGCTCTTGTTAGCCCTGGTCTAAAGTAGTGCACTATATAGGGACTAGACCACTATGTGTCCTGGTCTAAAGTAGTGCACTACATAGGGAACAGGGTGCCGTTGGGGACAGACCCTCTGTTGATTACCAATAGGGAACACAGCCCTATGGGCCCTGGTCTAAAGTAGTGCACTACATAGGGAACAGGGTGAGAATATAACACCACCAGGCGGTTAGATCTTTTCCCCGTTACTGCTCATGGAATAACATTATTTACAAACAAATGGCACCCTATTTCCTACATAGTGCACTACTTTTGACCAACCCATATAAGGGAATAGGGTGCCATTTGAGACTCGATAGGGTACCAGTTGGGATGTAAGCTTTGACTGAGGAGTAGAGGTCCAATATCTTCTCTGGACCGGTGGTCTGAGATCATGAGATACTGCTGGGCTGAAACCACTAACACTAAACGCTATTTAACACAAATTCAACGTTTGACCTAGACCCCCTTTACGTCCCAAATGGCACCCTATTCCCTACATAGTGCACTACTTCTGACCAGGGCCCCATAGGAAGGAGTGCACATTGTAGAGAATAGGGTGCGATTTGGGATAACAGCCTTGTGTTATCGTCTCTAGGCAGACAAAGACACAGTATCCAGCGCTCTGCATTGAAAAAGAGATTATTGCGAGTTCAGACACAAAGACTCTCCATAGACGACAATCAATATCTTCCTTTGTGATTTTTAAAAAGATTTCTTTCTTGCCAACACAAACACGTTGGACAGAGACGAACAGCTATCTAGTGTTCTGTTCTCCCAAAGCCCTGCTATCCGGGTCACTGTGTGTGTCCTCTTCCTCCTTGTGTGTCGAGGTCAACAGGTGCTTTGAGGGATCCCCCCCAGCACACAGTAACCCAGTAGACTGTCAACACCTCAGTGTTGGCTGACTCCAGAGATAACCACATCAACACAGTGGAAGATCTGATTAGGACCACTGGACAAGCTTCCTGTTCGGTCGGATCCAACGTCACCGACCAGAATAGAGCAAGAGAATAGAGGGATGGTAAGATACCTCAGGGGTTGTATACACACACACACACACACACGCACTCACGCACGCACACGCACACGCATGCACACATTACCACATACACACACACATACACACATATAAATACGCACACACACGCATATACACACACACACACACATACACACACACACACGCACATGCACACATACACATACACACACACACACACACACATACACACACAAATGAATGAACACACACACACACACACACACACCCTCACACACCCTCACACACGCCACTGGGTAAACTGTGGTAAGAGATAGGAGCTTGACATAATGGCCATGCCTGGTTACACACAGATCACCACAGGCTCATCTCAATGGAGAACTACTGGAAACGTGCTACTTGAAATAAGTCTCTGTTTCAAACGCCTCAAGACCAATCACAAAAACAAAATGGAAGTTGAAATCATCACACCTGTCTTTGATTCTAACGTGCCTTTTTGACGCTGATTAACTCCACTTCCGGCGCCGACAGAGATGGCCGCCTCGCTTCGCGTTCCTAGGAAACTATGCAGTATTTTGTTATTTTGTTACGTGTTATTTATTACTGCATTGTCGGAACTAGAAGCACAAGCATTTCGCTACACTCACATTAACATCTGCTAACCATGTGTATGTGACAAATAACATTTGATTTGATTTGCATTACATAATTTGAAAAGGACCAATATTTGGAAGCTAAATCTAGTCAGATCTACCGGTAGTCAGACGTTGACCTCAGACCACGTCGACAGACCTTGTGGGAGATCTGTCGACGTGCCCTTGAGCAAGGCGTTGTTTCTGAGGGTGGTTCTGGATGGAAGTCTGGATGGAAGTCTGTTGGGTGGCTGGGTGTTGATGTGGATGTTTCTGCGGGTGGTTCTGGATGGAAGTCTGTTGGATAACCTACCCTTTAATAACCTATTAACCTACTGGTTAATAACCTACTGGTTCATAACCTACTGGTTAATAACCTACTGGTTAATAACCCACCCTTTAATTACCTACCCTTTAATAACCTACTGTTTAATAACCTACCCTTTAATTACCTACCCTTTAATAACCTACAGGTTGATAACCTACTGGTTAATAACCTACCCTTTAATTACCTACCCTTTAATAACCTACTGTTTAATAACCTACTGGTTAATAACATACTGTTTAATAACCTACTGGTTCATAACCTACTGGTTAATAACATACTGTTTAATAACCTACTGGTTAATAACCTACTGGTTAATAACCTACGGGTTAATAACCTACTGTTTAATAACCTACTGGTTCATAACCTACTGGTTAATAACCTACTGGTTAATAACATACTGTTTAATAACCTACTGGTTCATAACCTACTGGTTAATAACCTACTGGTTAATAACCTACGGGTTAATAACCTACGGGTTAATAACCTACGGGTTAATAACCTACCCTTTAATAACCTACTGGTTAATAACCTACCCTTTAATAACCTACTGGTTAATAACCTACTGGTTAATAACCTACGGGTTAATAACCTACCCTTTAATAACCTACTGGTTAATAACCTACTGGTTCATAACCTACTGTTTAATAACCTACTGGTTAATAACCTACCCTTTAATAACCTACCCTTTAATAACCTACTGGTTAATAATCTACTGTTTAATAACCTACTGGTTAATAACCTAGTGGTTAATAACCTACCCTTTAATAACCTACTGGTTAATAACCTAGTGGTTAATAACCTACCCTTTAATAACCTACCCTTTAATAATCTACTGTTTAATAACCTACTGGTTAATAACCTACTGTTTAATAACCTACTGGTTAATAACCTACCCTTTAATAACCTACTGGTTAATAACCTAGTGGTTAATAACCTACCCTTTAATAACCTACCCTTTAATAATCTACTGTTTAATAACATACTGTTTAATAACCTACTGGTTAATAACCTACTGGTTCATAACCTACTGGTTAATAACCTACTGTTTAATAACCTACTGGTTAATAACCTACTGTTTAATAACCTACTGGTTCATAACCTACTGTTTAATAACCTACTGGTTAATAACCTACCCTTTAATAACCTACTGGTTAATAACCTACTGGTTAATAACCTACGGGTTAATAACCTACCCTTTAATAACCTACTGGTTATTAAACCCATAACGTACGTTTCCTAATGTGCCACCACAAAGTGTTTCCCCAGTTATTGCGGATGGAGACAAATAGCAGAACCGTCTCTGGCAGTATTTAATGTACCTAAATATCAGTGGAGGCTGGTGGGTGGACCTATAGGAGGACAGGCTCATTGTAATGGCTGGAATGGAATCAATGGAATGGAGCCAAACGTGTGGTTTTCATATCTTTGATTTGTTTGATACCGTTCCTGAATGGCAGGATGTGCTGTTCCAAGTTGTCAAATGATGGTTCTTACGGTCATGAAAATCATGGAAATCATGGAATTTTAAAATTGTGTTTTCCTTTAATATATTATCAATCACTTAAAAATGGACATGTCAGCCATGATCAGAAGTATGCCTACCCTTCAGCGCGTCTCTGTTACGGTTTTCTTCCGTCGAAGGAGAGTCGGACCAAAATGCGGCGTGGTAATTTAGATACATGTTTAATAAACAAATAAAGACGATAATACAAAAACAAGAAACGGACCGTGAAAACCTATACAGCCCTATCTGGTGACAATAAACACAGAGACAGGAACACTCAAAGAAACGGACCGTGAAAACCTATACAGCCTATCTGGTGACAATAAACACAGAGACAGGAACACTCAAAGAAACGGACCGTGAAAACCTATACAGCCCTATCTGGTGACAATAAACACAGAGACAGGAACACTCAAAGAAACGGACCGTGAAAACCTATACAGCCCTATCTGGTGACAATAAACACAGAGACAGGAACACTCAAAGAAACGGACCGTGAAAACCTATACAGCCCTATCTGGTGACAATAAACACAGAGACAGGAACACTCAAAGAAACGGACCGTGAAAACCTATACAGCCTATCTGGTGACAATAAACACAGAGACAGGAACACTCAAAGAAACGGACCGTGAAAACCTATACAGCCCTATCTGGTGACAATAAACACAGAGACAGGAACACTCAAAGAAACGGACCGTGAAAACCTATACAGCCCTATCTGGTGACAATAAACACAGAGACAGGAACACTCAAAGAAACGGACCGTGAAAACCTATACAGCCCTATCTGGTGACAATAAACACAGAGACAGGAACACTCAAAGAAACGGACCGTGAAAACCTATACAGCCTATCTGGTGACAATAAACACAGAGACAGGAACACTCAAAGAAACGGACCGTGAAAACCTATACAGCCCTATCTGGTGACAATAAACACAGAGAGAGGAACACTCAAAGAAACGGACCGTGAAAACCTATACAGCCCTATCTGGTGACAATAAACACAGAGACAGGAACACTCAAAGAAACGGACCGTGAAAACCTATACAGCCTATCTGGTGACAATAAACACAGAGACAGGAACACTCAAAGAAACGGACCGTGAAAACCTATACAGCCCTATCTGGTGACAATAAACACAGAGACAGGAACACATCAAAGAAACGGACCGTGAAAACCTATACAGCCCTATCTGGTGACAATAAACACAGAGACAGGAACACTCAAAGAAACGGACCGTGAAAACCTATACAGCCCTATCTGGTGACAATAAACACAGAGACAGGAACACTCAAAGAAACGGACCGTGAAAACCTATACAGCCCTATCTGGTGACAATAAACACAGAGACAGGAACACTCAAAGAAACGGACCGTGAAAACCTATACAGCCTATCTGGTGACAATAAACACAGAGACAGGAACACTCAAAGAAACGGACCGTGAAAACCTATACAGCCCTATCTGGTGACAATAAACACAGAGACAGGAACACTCAAAGAAACGGACCGTGAAAACCTATACAGCCCTATCTGGTGACAATAAACACAGAGACAGGAACACTCAAAGAAACGGACCGTGAAAACCTATACAGCCCTATCTGGTGACAATAAACACAGAGACAGGAACACTCAAAGAAACGGACCGTGAAAACCTATACAGCCCTATCTGGTGACAATAAACACAGAGACAGGAACACTCAAAGAAACGGACCGTGAAAACCTATACAGCCTATCTGGTGACAATAAACACAGAGACAGGAACACTCAAAGAAACGGACCGTGAAAACCTATACAGCCTATCTGGTGACAATAAACACAGAGACAGGAACACTCAAAGAAACGGACCGTGAAAACCTATACAGCCTATCTGGTGACAATAAACACAGAGACAGGAACACTCAAAGAAACGGACCGTGAAAACCTATACAGCCCTATCTGGTGACAATAAACACAGAGACAGGAACAATCAAAGAAACGGACCGTGAAAACCTATACAGCCTATCTGGTGACAATAAACACAGAGACAGGAACACTCAAAGAAACGGACCGTGAAAACCTATACAGCCCTATCTGGTGACAATAAACACAGAGACAGGAACACTCAAAGAAACGGACCGTGAAAACCTATACAGCCCTATCTGGTGACAATAAACACAGAGACAGGAACACTCAAAGAAACGGACCGTGAAAACCTATACAGCCTATCTGGTGACAATAAACACAGAGACAGGAACATCAAAGAAACGGACCGTGAAAACCTATACAGCCTATCTGGTGACAATAAACACAGAGACAGGAACACTCAAAGAAACGGACCGTGAAAACCTATACAGCCCTATCTGGTGACAATAAACACAGAGACAGGAACACTCAAAGAAACGGACCGTGAAAACCTATACAGCCCTATCTGGTGACAATAAACACAGAGACAGGAACACTCAAAGAAACGGACCGTGAAAACCTATACAGCCTATCTGGTGACAATAAACACAGAGACAGGAACACTCAAAGAAACGGACCGTGAAAACCTATACAGCCTATCTGGTGACAATAAACACAGAGACAGGAACACTCAAAGAAACGGACCGTGAAAACCTATACAGCCTATCTGGTGACAATAAACACAGAGACAGGAACACTCAAAGAAACGGACCGTGAAAACCTATACAGCCTATCTGGTGACAATAAACACAGAGACAGGAACACTCAAAGAAACGGACCGTGAAAACCTATACAGCCCTATCTGGTGACAATAAACACAGAGACAGGAACAATCAAAGAAACGGACCGTGAAAACCTATACAGCCCTATCTGGTGACAATAAACACAGAGACAGGAACACTCAAAGAAACGGACCGTGAAAACCTATACAGCCCTATCTGGTGACAATAAACACAGAGACAGGAACACTCAAAGAAACGGACCGTGAAAACCTATACAGCCTATCTGGTGACAATAAACACAGAGACAGGAACACTCAAAGAAACGGACCGTGAAAACCTATACAGCCTATCTGGTGACAATAAACACAGAGACAGGAACACTCAAAGAAACGGACCGTGAAAACCTATACAGCCTATCTGGTGACAATAAACACAGAGACAGGAACACTCAAAGAAACGGACCGTGAAAACCTATACAGCCTATCTGGTGACAATAAACACAGAGACAGGAACATCAAAGAAACGGACCGTGAAAACCTATACAGCCCTATCTGGTGACAATAAACACAGAGACAGGAACACAATAAACACAAAGAAACGGACCGTGAAAACCTATACAGCCCTATCTGGTGACAATAAACACAGAGACAGGAACACTCAAAGAAACGGACCGTGAAAACCTATACAGCCCTATCTGGTGACAATAAACACAGAGACAGGAACACTCAAAGAAACGGACCGTGAAAACCTATACAGCCCTATCTGGTGACAATAAACACAGAGACAGGAACACTCAAAGAAACGGACCGTGAAAACCTATACAGCCCTATCTGGTGACAATAAACACAGAGACAGGAACACTCAAAGAAACGGACCGTGAAAACCTATACAGCCCTATCTGGTGACAATAAACACAGAGACAGGAACACTCAAAGAAACGGACCGTGAAAACCTATACAGCCCTATCTGGTGACAATAAACACAGAGACAGGAACACTCAAAGAAACGGACCGTGAAAACCTATACAGCCTATCTGGTGACAATAAACACAGAGACAGGAACACTCAAAGAAACGGACCGTGAAAACCTATACAGCCTATCTGGTGACAATAAACACAGAGACAGGAACACTCAAAGAAACGGACCGTGAAAACCTATACAGCCTATCTGGTGACAATAAACACAGAGACAGGAACAATCACCCACGAAACACTCAAAGAATATGCCTGCCTAAATATGGTTCCCAATCAGAGACAACGAGAATCACCTGCCTCTGATTGAGAACCGCCTCAGGCAACCATAGACTTTGCTAGACAACCCCACTAAGCCACAATCCCAAAACCCCCATACATAAACACACCACAAAATAAACCCATGTCACACCCTGGCCTGACCAAATAAATAAAGACAACACAAAATACTAAGACCAGGGCGTGACAGTCTCTCTGTGTGTGCTGTGCATCATCTGCGTGTGAGCCAGTGTGAGTGGACTGTTGCCTGAGGAGAGAGAGAGACATTTTAGCAGTTAAAATAATTATAGACCAAGTATATAGCCAATATACTTGGTCAATAGCTATCAAATCATAGCTTGCAGTAGGGCTTGTTATCGCTCTAGTTAATTATACACACAGTAGGTTATTAAAGGGTAGGTTATTAAACAGTAGGTTATTAACCAGTAGGTTATTAAAGGGTAGGTAATTAAAGGGTAGGTTATTAACCAGTAGGTTATTAAAGGGTAGGTAATTAAAGGGTAGGTTATTAACCAGTAGGTTATCAACCTGTAGGTTATTAAAGGGTAGGTTATTAACCAGTAGGTTATTAAAGGGTAGGTAATTAAAGGGTAGGTTATTAACCAGTAGGTTATCAACCTGTAGGTTATTAAAGGGTAGGTAATTAAAGGGTAGGTTATTAACCAGTAGGTTATCAACCTGTAGGTTATTAAAGGGTAGGTTATTAACCAGTAGGTTATTAAAGAGTAGGTTATTAAAGGGTAGGTTATTAAACAGTAGGTTATTAAAGGGTAGGTTATTAAACAGTAGGTTATTAAAGAGTAGGTTATTAAAGGGTAGGTTATTAAACAGTAGGTTATTAACCAGTAGGTTATTAAAGAGTAGGTTATTAAACAGTAGGTTATTAAAGGGTAGGTTATTAAACAGTAGGTTATTAACCAGTAGGTTATTAAAGGGTAGGTAATTAAAGGGTAGGTTATTAACCAGTAGGTTATCAACCTGTAGGTTATTAAAGGGTAGGTTATTAACCAGTAGGTTATTAAAGAGTAGGTTATTAAAGGGTAGGTTATTAAACAGTAGGTTATTAAAGGGTAGGTTATTAAACAGTAGGTTATTAAAGAGTAGGTTATTAAAGGGTAGGTTATTAAACAGTAGGTTATTAACCAGTAGGTTATTAAAGAGTAGGTTATTAAACAGTAGGTTATTAAAGGGTAGGTTATTAAACAGTAGGTTATTAACCAGTAGGTTATTAAAGGGTAGGTTATTAAAGAGTAGGTTATTAAACAGTAGGTTATTAAAGGGTGGGTTATTAACCAGTAGTAGGTTATCAACCAGTAGGTTATTAACCAGTAGGTTATTAAAGAGTAGGTTATTAAAGGGTAGGTTATTAACCAGTAGGTTATTAAAGGGTAGGTTATTAACCAGTAGGTTATTAAAGAGTAGGTTATTAAAGGGTAGGTTATTAACCAGTAGGTTATTAAAGGGTAGGTTATTAAACAGTAGGTTATTAACCAGTAGGTTATTAAAGGGTAGGTTATTAAACAGTAGGTTATTAAAGGGTAGGTTATTAACCAGTAGGTTATTAAAGGGTAGGTTATTAAACAGTAGGTTATTAAACAGTAGGTTATTAACCAGTAGGTTATTAAAGGGTAGGTTATTAAACAGTAGGTTATTAAACAGTAGGTTATTAACCAGTAGGTTATTAAAGGGTAGGTTATTAAACAGTAGGTTATTAAAGGGTAGGTTATTAAACAGTAGGTTATTAAACAGTAGGTTATTAAAGGGTAGGTAATTAAAGGGTAGGTTATTAACCAGTAGGTTATTAAAGGGTAGGTAATTAAAGGGTAGGTTATTAACCAGTAGGTTATTAAAGGGTGGGTTATTAACCAGTAGGTTATTAAAGGGTAGGTTATTAACCAGTAGGTTATTAAAGGGTAGGTTATTAACCAGTAGGTTATTAACCAGTAGGTTATTAAAGGGTGGGTTATTAACCAGTAGGTTATTAAAGGGTAGGTTATTAACCAGTAGGTTATTAACCAGTAGGTTATTAAAGGGTAGGTTATCAACCAGTAGGTTATTAACCAGTAGGTTATTAAAGGGTAGGTTATTAACCAGTAGGTTCTTAAAGGGTAGGTTATCAAACAGTAGGTTATTAACCAGTAGGTTATTAAACAGTAGGTTATTAACCAGTAGGTTATTAAAGGGTAGGTTATTAAAGGGTAGGTTATTAACCAGTAGGTTATTAAACAGTAGGTTATGAACCAGTAGGTTATTAAAGGGTAGGTTATTAAAGGGTAGATTATTAAACAGTAGGTTATGAACCAGTAGGTTATTAAAAGGTAGGTTATTAAAGGGTCGGTTATTAAAGGCTAGGTTATTAAACAGTAGGTTATGAACCAGTAGGTTATTAAAGGGTAGGTTATTAAAGGGTAGGTTATTAACCAGTAGGTTATTAAACAGTAGGTTATGAACCAGTAGGTTATTAAAGGGTAGGTTATTAAAGGGTAGGTTATTAACCAGTAGGTTATTAAACAGTAGGTTATGAACCAGTAGGTTATTAAAGGGTAGGTTATTAAAGGGTAGGTTATTAAAGGGTAGGTTATTAACCAGTAGGTTATTAAACAGTAGGTTATGAACCAGTAGGTTATTAAAGGGTAGGTTATTAAAGGGTAGGTTATTAACCAGTAGGTTATTAAACAGTAGGTTATGAACCAGTAGGTTATTAAAGGGTAGGTTATTAAAGGGTAGGTTATTAACCAGTAGGTTATTAAACAGTAGGTTATGAACCAGTAGGTTATTAAAGGGTAGGTTATTAAAGGGTAGGTTATTAAAGGGTAGGTTATTAACCAGTAGGTTATTAAACAGTAGGTTATGAACCAGTAGGTTATTAAAGGGTAGGTTATTAAAGGGTAGGTTATTAACCAGTAGGTTATTAAACAGTAGGTTATGAACCAGTAGGTTATTAAAGGGTAGGTTATTAAAGGATAGGTTATTAACCAGTAGGTTATTAACCAGTAGGTTATTAAAGGGTAGGTTATTAACCAGTAGGTTATTAACCAGTAGGTTATTAAACAGCAGGTTATTAACCAGTAGGTTATTAACCAGTCGGTTATTAAACAGTAGGTTACAAAAAAAAAAAAAAGCTGAAGTTGGAGGGAAGCTATAGATGGAGGGATTCTCCAGTTGGAGGGAAGCTGAAGTTGGAGGGAAGCCGAAGTTGGAGGGAAGCGATAGATGGAGGGATTCTCCAGTTGGAGGGAAGCTGAAGTTGGAGGGAAGCTGAAGTTGGAGGGAAGCTATAGATGGAGGGGTTCTCCAGTTGGAGGGAAGCTGGTTGGAGGGAAGCTGAAGTTGGAGGGAAGCTATAGATGGAGGGATTCTCCAGTTGGAGGGAAGCTGAAGTTGGAGGGAAGCTATAGATGGAGGGATTCTCCAGTTGGAGGGAAGCTAAAGTTGGAGGGAAGCTATAGATGGAGGGATTCTCCAGTTGGAGGGAAGCTGAAGTTGGAGGGAAGCTGAAGTTGGAGGGATGCTCCAGTTGGAGGGAAGCTGGTTGGGGGGATTCTCCAGTTGGAGGGATGCTATAGATGGAGGGAAGCTATAGTCGGAGGGACGCTATAGATGGAGGGACGCTATAGATGGAAGGACGCTATAGATGGAGGGACTCTATAGATGGAGAGATGCTATAGATGGAGGGATGCTATAGATGGAGAGATGCTATAGATGGAGGGATGCTATAGATGGACGGATGCTATAGATGGAGGGATGCTATAGATGGAGGGACGCTATAGATGGAGGGACGCTATAGATGGAGGGATGCTATAGATGGAGGGATGCTATAGATGGATGGACGCTATAGATGGAGGGATGCTATAGATGGAGAGATGCTATAGATGGAGGGACGCTATAGATGGAGGGATGCTATAGATGTAGAGATGCTATAGATGGAGGGATGCTATAGATGGAGGGATGCTATAGATGGAGGGATGCTACAGATGGAGAGACACTATAGATGGAAGGATGCTATAGATGGAGGGATGCTATAGATGGAGGGATGCTATAGATGGAGGGATGCTATAGATGGAGGGATGCTATAGATGGAGGGACGCTATAGATGGAGGGATGCTATAGATGGAGGGACACTATAGATGGAGGGATGCTATAGATGGAGGGATGCTATAGATGGAGGGACACTATAGATGGAGGGATGCTATAGATGGAGGGACACTATAGATGGAGGGATGCTATAGATGGAGGGATGCTATAGATGGAGGGACACTATAGATGGAGGGATGCTATAGATGGAGGGACACTATAGATGGAGGGATGCTATAGATGGAGTGATGCTATAGATGGATGGACGCTATAGATGGAGGGAAGCTATAGATGGAGGGATTCTCCAGTTGGAGGGAAGCTGAAGTTGGAGGGAAGCCGAAGTTGGAGGGAAGCGATAGATGGAGGGATTCTCCAGTTGGAGGGAAGCTGAAGTTGGAGGGAAGCTGAAGTTGGAGGGAAGCTATAGATGGAGGGGTTCTCCAGTTGGAGGGAAGCTGGTTGGAGGGAAGCTGAAGTTGGAGGGAAGCTATAGATGGAGGGATTCTCCAGTTGGAGGGAAGCTGAAGTTGGAGGGAAGCTATAGATGGAGGGATTCTCCAGTTGGAGGGAAGCTAAAGTTGGAGGGAAGCTATAGATGGAGGGATTCTCCAGTTGGAGGGAAGCTGAAGTTGGAGGGAAGCTGAAGTTGGAGGGATGCTCCAGTTGGAGGGAAGCTGGTTGGGGGGATTCTCCAGTTGGAGGGATGCTATAGATGGAGGGAAGCTATAGTCGGAGGGACGCTATAGATGGAGGGACGCTATAGATGGAAGGACGCTATAGATGGAGGGACGCTATAGATGGAGAGATGCTATAGATGGAGGGATGCTATAGATGGAGAGATGCTATAGATGGAGGGATGCTATAGATGGACGGATGCTATAGATGGAGGGATGCTATAGATGGAGGGACGCTATAGATGGAGGGACGCTATAGATGGAGGGATGCTATAGATGGAGGGATGCTATAGATGGATGGACGCTATAGATGGAGGGATGCTATAGATGGAGAGATGCTATAGATGGAGGGACGCTATAGATGGAGGGATGCTATAGATGTAGAGATGCTATAGATGGAGGGATGATATAGATGGAGAGACACTATAGATGGAGGGATGCTATAGATGGAGGGATACTATAGATGGAGAAACGCTATAGATGGAGGGACACTATAGATGGAGGGATGCTATAGATGGAGGGATGCTATAGATGGAGGGATGCTATAGATGGAGGGATGCTATAGATGGAGAGACACTATAGATGGAGGGATGCTATAGATGGAGGGATGCTATAGATGGAGGGATGCTATAGATGGAGGGATGCTATAGATGGAGGGATGCTATAGATGGAGGGACGCTATAGATGGAGGGATGCTATAGATGGAGGGACACTATAGATGGAGGGATGCTATAGATGGAGGGACACTATAGATGGAGGGATGCTATAGATGGAGAAACGCTATAGATGGAGGGACACTATAGATGGAGGGATGCTATAGATGGAGGGATGCTATAGATGGAGGGATGCTATAGATGGAGGGACACTATAGATGGAGAGATGCTATAGATGGAGGGATGCTATAGATGGAGGGATGCTATAGATGGAGGGACACTATAGATGGAGGGATGCTATAGATGGAGGGATGCTATAGATGGAGGGACACTATAGATGGAGGGATGCTATAGATGGAGGGACACTATAGATGGAGGGATGCTATAGATGGAGGGATGCTATAGATGGAGGGACACTATAGATGGAGGGATGCTATAGATGGAGGGACACTATAGATGGAGGGACGCTATAGATGGAGGGATGCTATAGATGGAGGGATGCTATAGATGGAGGGATGCTATAGATGGAGGGATGCTATAGATGGAGAGACACTATAGATGGAAGGATGCTATAGATGGAGGGATGCTATAGATGGAGGGATGCTATAGATGGAGGGACACTATAGATGGAGAGATGCTATAGATGGAGGGATGCTATAGATGGAGGGATGCTATAGATGGAGGGACACTATAGATGGAGGGATGCTATAGATGGATGGACACTATAGATGGAGGGATGCTATAGATGGAGGGATGCTATAGATGGAGGGACACTATAGATGGAGGGATGCTATAGATGGAGGGATTCTATAGATGGAGGGACACTATAGATGGAGGGACGCTATAGATGGAGGATGCTATAGATGGAGGGACACTATAGATGGAGGGATGCTATAGATGGAGGGACACTATAGATGGAGAGATGCTATAGATGGAGGGATGCTATAGATGGAGGGATGCTATAGATGGAGGGACACTATAGATGGAGAGATGCTATAGATGGAGGGATGCTATAGATGGAGGGATGCTATAGATGGAGGGACACTATAGATGGAGAGATGCTATAGATGGAGGGATGCTATAGATGGAGGGACACTATAGATGGAGGGATGCTATAGATGGAGGGACACTATAGATGGAGGGATGCTATAGATGGAGGGATGCTATAGATGGAGGGACACTATAGATGGAGGGATGCTATAGATGGAGGGATGCTATAGATGGAGGGACACTATAGATGGAGGGACACTATAGATGGAGGGATGCTATAGATGGAGGGACACTATAGATGGAGGGATGCTATAGATGGAGGGACACTATAGATGGAGAGATGCTATAGATGGAGGGATGCTATAGATGGAGGGATGCTATAGATGGAGGGACACTATAGATGGAGGGATGCTATAGATGGAGGGACACTATAGATGGAGAGATGCTATAGATGGAGGGATGCTATAGATGGAGGGATGCTATAGATGGAGGGACACTATAGATGGAGGGACACTATAGATGGAGGGATGCTATAGATGGAGGGACACTATAGATGGAGGGATGCTATAGATGGAGGGACACTATAGATGGAGAGATGCTATAGATGGAGGGACACTATAGATGGAGGGATGCTATAGATGGAGGAACACTATAGATGGAGAGATGCTATAGATGGAGAGATGCTATAGATGGAGGGACACTATAGATGGAGAGATGCTATAGATGGAGGGACACTATAGATGGAGGGACACTATAGATGGAGGGATGCTATAGATGGAGGGATGCTATAGATGGAGGGACACTATAGATGGAGGGATGCTATAGATGGAGGGACACTATAGATGGAGGGACGCTATAGATGGAGGGATGCTATAGATGGAGGGATGCTATAGATGGAGGGATGCTATAGATGGAGGGATGCTATAGATGGAGAGACACTATAGATGGAAGGATGCTATAGATGGAGGGATGCTATAGATGGAGGGATGCTATAGATGGAGGGACACTATAGATGGAGAGATGCTATAGATGGAGGGATGCTATAGATGGAGGGATGCTATAGATGGAGGGACACTATAGATGGAGGGATGCTATAGATGGATGGACACTATAGATGGAGGGATGCTATAGATGGAGGGATGCTATAGATGGAGGGACACTATAGATGGAGGGATGCTATAGATGGAGGGATTCTATAGATGGAGGGACACTATAGATGGAGGGACGCTATAGATGGAGGGATGCTATAGATGGAGGGACACTATAGATGGAGGGATGCTATAGATGGAGGGACACTATAGATGGAGAGATGCTATAGATGGAGGGATGCTATAGATGGAGGGATGCTATAGATGGAGGGACACTATAGATGGAGAGATGCTATAGATGGAGGGATGCTATAGATGGAGGGATGCTATAGATGGAGGGACACTATAGATGGAGAGATGCTATAGATGGAGGGATGCTATAGATGGAGGGACACTATAGATGGAGGGATGCTATAGATGGAGGGACACTATAGATGGAGGGATGCTATAGATGGAGGGATGCTATAGATGGAGGGACACTATAGATGGAGGGATGCTATAGATGGAGGGATGCTATAGATGGAGGGACACTATAGATGGAGGGACACTATAGATGGAGGGATGCTATAGATGGAGGGACACTATAGATGGAGGGATGCTATAGATGGAGGGACACTATAGATGGAGAGATGCTATAGATGGAGGGATGCTATAGATGGAGGGATGCTATAGATGGAGGGACACTATAGATGGAGGGATGCTATAGATGGAGGGACACTATAGATGGAGAGATGCTATAGATGGAGGGATGCTATAGATGGAGGGATGCTATAGATGGAGGGACACTATAGATGGAGGGACACTATAGATGGAGGGATGCTATAGATGGAGGGACACTATAGATGGAGGGATGCTATAGATGGAGGGACACTATAGATGGAGAGATGCTATAGATGGAGGGACACTATAGATGGAGGGATGCTATAGATGGAGGAACACTATAGATGGAGAGATGCTATAGATGGAGAGATGCTATAGATGGAGGGACACTATAGATGGAGAGATGCTATAGATGGAGGGACACTATAGATGGAGGGATGCTATAGATGGAGGGACACTATAGATGGAGAGATGCTATAGATAGATGTTCCAAGATGGCGTAGCAGTGCAGACTTGTTTTGTTCGTCCTCTCGTCTACTTTTGTATTTTATTTTTTTGTTGTATATATTTCAATTTGATTTTCAATCGCTTTTCCATTTTAAATCCATTTTACCTGCCTCACCCAATGTGATACGGAACAGCTATTTTTTTTAGATCTTATAGCCAGAACCACCTAGCCATCAAAGCTAGCCAGCTAATTAGCTACTAGCTATTTAGTCATTGTTAGCCACTGCTAGCGGGCGTTACCTTCTGCACAGACACCAGCCCTTTTTTTTAGCCTGGATAATACTTGCCAGCCTGTTTCTCCACTACAACGCCGGATTCCTGCAGTAAACCCTGGACCATTACTCCTGACCTTCACAGCGACTTCTACCCGGCTTCCCTGTTCCATCTATTGCTGTCCCCTGGACCCTATGATGACTTGCCTAAATAGCTGATGCCTGCTGGACTGTACATTAATCACGGTACTCCATTCTATTCTGTTTATCTGTCGGCCCCAGCCCCGAACTCAGGCCCTATGTGTAGATAACCGACCCTCTCTGCCGATTCATTACCATTTTACCTGTTGTTGTTGTCTTAGCTGATTAGCTGTTGTTGTCTTACCCGTTGTTGCCTTAGCTAGCTCTCCCAATCAACACCTGTGATTACTTTATGCCTCACTTTATGTCTCTCTTAAATGTCAATACGCATTGTATACTGATGTTTAGGTTAGTTATCATTGTTTTAGTTTACAATGGAACCCCTAGTTCCACACATCATACCTCTGATACATCCTTTGTCCCACCTCCCACACATGTGGTGACCTCACCCAGTATAACCAGAGATGTTCAGAGATGCAACCTCTCTTATCATCACTCAGTGTCTGGGCTTACCTCCGCTGTACCCGCACCCCACCATACCCCTGTCTTAACATTATGCCCTGAATCTATTCTATCACGCCCAGAAATCTGCTCCTTTTATTCTTTGTCCCCAACGCTCTAGACGACCAGTTTTGAGAACCTTTAGCCGGACCCTCATCCTACTCCTCCTCTGATCCTCGGGTGATGTGGAGGTAAACCCTGGCCCTGCGTGTCCCCAGGCACCCTCATTTGTTGACTTCTGTGATCGAAAAAGCCTTGGTTTCATGCATGTTAACATCAGAAGCCTCCTCCCCAAGTTTGTTTTACTCACTGCTTTAGCACACTCCGCCAACCCTGATGTCCTTGCCGTGTCTGAATCCTGGCTTAGGAAGGCCACCAAAAATTCTGAGATTTCCATACCCCACTACAACATTTTCCATCAAGATAGAACTGCCAAAGGGGGAGGAGTTGCAATCTACTGCAGAGATAGTTCTGTCATACTTTCCAGGTCTATGCCCAAACAGTTCGAACTTCTAATTAAAACAATGAATCTCTCCAGAAATAAGTCTCTCACTGTTGCTGCCTGTTATCGACCCCCCTCCTCTCCCAGCTGTGCCCTGGACACCATATGTGAATTGATCGCCCCCCATCTAACTACAGAGTTCGTTCTGTTAGGTGACCTAAACTAGGATATGCTTAACACCCCGGCAGTCCTACAATCTAAGCTAGATGCCCTCAATCTCACACAAATCATCAAGGAACCCACCAGGTACAACCCTAAATCCATAAACATGGGCACCCTCATAGACATTATCCAGACCAACTTGCCCTCCAAATACACCACTGCTGTTTTCAATCAGGATCTCAGCGATCACTGCCTCATTGTCTGTATCCGCAATGGGTCCGCGGTCAAGCGACCACCCCTAATCACTGTCAAACACTCCCTAAAACACTTCTGCGAGCAGGCCTTTCTAATCGACCTGGCTCGGGTATCCTGGAAGGATATTGACCTCATCCCATCAGTCGAGGATGCCTGGTCGATCTTTAAAAGTAATTTCCTCAGCATCTTAGATAAGCATGCCCCTTTCAAAAAATGAAGAACTAAGAACAGATAGAGCACTTGGTTCACTCCAGACCTGATTGCCCTTGACCAGCACAAAAACATCCTGTGAAGGACTGCAATAGCATCAAATAGTCCCTGCGATATGCAACTGTTCAGTGAAGTCAGGAACCAATAAACGCAGTCAGTCAGGAAAGCAAAGGCTAGGGTTTTCAAGCAGAAATTTGCATCCTGTAGCTCTAACTCCAAAACGTTTTGGGACACTGTAAAGTCCATGGAGAACAAGAGCACCTCCTCCCAGCCACCCACTTCACTGAGGCTAGGTAACACGGTCACCACCGATAAATCCATGATAATCGAACATTTCAACAAGCATTTCTCTGTGGCTGGCCATGCTTTCCTCCTGGCTACTCCAACCCCAGCCAACAGCCCCCCCCCCCCCCCCGCAGCTACTCGCCCGAGCCTCCCCAGCTTCTCCTTCACCCAAATCCAGATAGCAGATGTTCTGAAAGATCTGCAAAACCTGGAACCATACAAATCATCTGGGCTAGACAATCTAGACCCTCTCTGTCACGAGTCCGACCGAGGGTGTTTCCCCTTCCCGGGAGGGTGGCGCTCGGCGGTCGTCGTCACCGGCCTATTAGCTGCCACTGATTGTTTTTCCTCCCCCTCCTTGTATGTTTAGTGGTAGCACCTGTTCTTGTGTAATTAGTTTGTCTTTATTAGACAGCCGGCCCGCCTGGTTGTTGTGCGGGATTATTTTTTCATTGTAAACCTTCGGCTCTGTTGTAGAGGTACCTGCTTAGTCGTGATTTTCTCCATTGTACTTTTTTCCCCTGTGTTTGGGAAACATTACTTTTGTGAGCACCCTGTGTTGCGTTGGTGCTAGTATAGACGCACAGCATTTAACTCTGTCTCCTGCATTTGACTCCACACCCACGACACCCGGAGCGTTACAGAATCCCGCACCTTCTTTTATGGAGTCAGCAGGAGCAGCAGCCAACCCTCTCCCATCGATGGAGGAACGGGTTCTCCACCACACCACCGTCCTCCATCGGATCGGATCCGCGATGGATCAATTGATGGAGAGAATGGACAGATGGGAGAGGAGTGATCTCCTCTCTCCACCTTCGGCACCCACGGTTCCGGACTCTCCATCTCCCGACTCCAGCACCCTCCGTCTGACGCTACCGAGGGCTTATGATGGAGCGGCGGCGGGTTGCCAGGGGTTTCTGCTTCAGCTGGAGCTATACCTGGCCACCATCAGACCCACTCCCTCAGGAGCAGAGAGGGTGAGTGTCCTCATCTCCTGCCTCACGGGTCGTGCTCTGGAGTGGGCGAACGCAGTCTGGAATGGCCCAGACTCAGCGCGGGAGCACTACACAGAGTTTTCCTGCCGCTTCCGTGCCGTGTTTGATCACCCTCTAGACGGCCGAGCGGTGGGAGAACTCTGGATAAGAGCGTCTGCTAAATGACTTAAATGTAAATGTAAATGTAGAACGACTATTTCATCTCAGGCAGGAGAAGAGGAGCGCCCAAGATTACGCGCTGGAGTTCCGGACCTTGGCAGCCGGATCTGGGTGGAACGACAGGGCCCTTATGGACCACTACAGGTGTGGTCTCCGAGAGGACGTCCGTCGGGAGTTAGCGTGTCGGGACACCACTCTGTCACTGGATCAGCTGATCGACATGTCTATTCGACTGGATAATCTGCTGGCTGCCCGCGGGCGTTCAGAGAGGGTTCTGTGCGTTCCACCACCCAGCCCCTCCGCTCCCATTCCCATGGAGTTGGGAGGGGCTACGCCGAGGGGTACCGGAGGAGGTGGCCTTCCCTGCACCAACTGTGGTCGGAGAGGGCACACGTCTGATCGGTGCTGGGGGGGTCCGTCTGGGAGTAGAGATGGCAGGCGGAACGCTTCTCGGTCACCCCAGGTGAGTCAGCATCAAACTCACCCAGAACCCCTTGTTGGCCATATGTTTGTCTTAATCTCTTTTCTTCATTTTTTTCCCTTTTCCCAGCATAGGGCGCTAGTCGATTCAGGCGCAGCTGGGAACTTTATGGATCGCGGACTCGCCCTTAAGTTAGGGGTTCCGCTGGTGCCGATAGATTCTCCTTTCCCCGTGCACTCCCTAGATAGCCGGCCATTAGGGTCAGGGATGGTCGGGGAGACCACGGTCCCACTGGACATGGTGACGCAGGGGAATCATAGGGAGCGTATCAGTTTTTTTATTATTGATTCGCCTGCGTTTCCAGTGGTACTGGGGACTCCCTGGCTGGCCCGGCACAATCCTAAAATTTCGTGGAGACAGGGGGTTCTCCAGGGGTGGTCAGAGGAGTGTTCTGGAAGGTGTTTGGGAGTTTCCATCGGTGCCACGTCGGTGGAGAGTCCAGACCAGGGTTCCACGGTGTGCATTCCCCCCGAGTATGCCGATTTGGCAATCGCTTTCAGTAAAGTGAAAGCGACTAAATTACCACCTTATCGACCGGGAAGGGATTGTACGATAGATCTCCAGGTGGACGCTGCGCTTCCCAAGAGTCACGTGTACCCGTTGTCCCAGGAGGAGACGTTGGCAATGGAGACATATGTCACGGATTCGCTGGGACAGGGGTACATTCGGCCCTCCATTTCACCCGTCTCCTCGAGTTTCTTTTTTGTGAGGAAAAAGGAGGGAGGTTTGCGTCCATGTATCGATTATAGAGGTCTAAACGCCATCACAGTGGGGTATAGTTACCCTCTACCTCTCATCGCTACGGCGGTGGAATCGTTCCACGGAGCGCAGTTCTTCACAAAACTGGATCTCAGGAGCCCGTATAGTCTGGTGCGTATTCGGAAGGGAGACGAGTGGAAAACCGCATTTAGTACTACATCCGGCCACTATGAGTACCTCGTCATGCCGTATGGGTTAAAGAATGCTCCAGCCGTTTTCCAATCCTTTGTAGACGAGATTCTCAGGGACCTGTGCGGGCAGGGAGTGGTTGTTTATATCGATGACATTCTGATCTACTCGGCCACTCACACCGCGCATGTGTCTCTGGTACGCAAGGTGCTTGGTAGACTGCTGGAGCATGACCTATACGTCAAGGCTGAGAAATGCGTGTTCTCTAAACGAGCCGTCTCTTTTCTGGGATATCGCATTTCCACCTCGGGGGTGGTGATGGAGGGTGACCGCATTAGGGCCGTGCGTAATTGGCCGACTCCAACCACGGTAAAGGAGGTGCAGCGGTTTTGGGTTTTGCCAACTACTACCGGAGGTTTATCCGGGGTTTTGGCCAGATAGCGGCTCCCATTACCTCACTGCTGAAGGGGGGCCCGGTGCGGTTGCAGTGGTCAGCAGAGGCGGACAGAGCATTCAACAAGTTGAAGGCGCTGTTCACTGATGCGCCCGTGTTGGCGCATCCGGATCCCTCTCTAGCATTCATAGTGGAGGTGGACGCGTCCGAGGCTGGGGTGGGTGCCGTGCTATCACAGCGCTCGGGTACGCCACCAAAACTCCGCCCCTGCGCTTTCTTCTCAAGGAAGCTCAGCCCAGCGGAGCGTAACTATGATGTGGGGACCGGGAGTTGCTAGCGGTGGTTAGAGCTCTGAAGGTGTGGAGACACTGGCTTGAGGGGGCTAAGCACCCTTTTCTCATCTGGACCGACCACCAGAATCTGGAGTATATTCGGGCAGCTAGGAGACTTAACCCACGTCAGGCAAGGTGGGCCATATTCTTCACCCGGTTCCGGTTTACTTTGTCTTATAGACCAGGCTCCCAGAACGTGAGGGCTGACGCACTGTCCCGCCTTTATGACACCGAGGATGGGTCCACCGAACCTACTCCCATCCTTCCCGCCTCAAAGCTGGTAGCCCCAGTGGTATGGGAGGTGGACTCGGACATCGAGCGGGCGTTACGGGCTGAACCCGCGCCTCCTCAGTGTCCAGCGGGGCGTAGGTACGTGCCGCTTGGTGTCCGGGACAAACTGATTCGGTGGGCTCACGTCCTACCCTCCTCGGGTCACCCTGGGGTGACGAGGACAGTGGGGAGTCTTCAGGGGAGGTATTGGTGGCCTACGTTGGTTAAGGACGTTAAGGGTTATGTCTCCTCTTGCTCAGTGTGCGCTCAGAGTAAGGCTCCTAGGCACCTTCCTAGAGGGAAGCTACAACCCCTCCCCGTTCCACAGCGGCCATGGTCACATCTGTCCATAGATTTCCTGACTGATCTCCCGCTGTCTCAGGGGAACACCGCGGTTCTAGTGATTGTGGATCGGTTTTCTAAGTCCTGCCGTCTCCTCCCGTTGCCCGGTATCCCTACAGCCCTGCAGACTGCGGAGGCATTATTTACCCATGTCTTTCGGCACTACGGGGTGCCGGAGGACATCGTTTCTGATCGGGGCCCCCAATTCACGTCTCGGGTATGGAGAGCGTTCATGGAACGCTTGGGGGTCTCGGTCAGCCTGACCTCCGGTTATCACCCGAGAGTAATGGGCAGGTGGAGAGAATGAACCAGGAGGTGGGTAGGTTTCTGCGGTCGTATTGCCAGGATCGGCCAGGGGAGTGGGCACGATACATTCCTTGGGCTGAAATGGCTCAGAACTCACTACGCCACTCCTCTACTAACGTGTCCCCTTTTCAGTGTGTGTTGGGGTACCAGCCGGTCCTGGCACCATGGCATCCGAGCCAGACCGAAGCTCCTGCGGTGGAGGAATGGGTACAGCGCTCCAAGGAGACCTGGAGGGCCGTCCAGGAATCTCTCCGACAAGCGAGTGGACGGCAGAAGAGGAGTGCTGACCGCCACCGCAGTGAGGCCCCCGTGTTTGTACCGGGGGACAGGGTCTGGCTCTCGACCCGAAACCTACCTCTCCGCTTGCCCTGCCGGAAGCTGGGTCCGCAGTGTGTAGGGCCCTTTAAAGTCCTGAGGAGAATAAACGAGGTGTGTTATCGATTACAACTCCCTTCCTATTATCGTATTAACCCCTCGTTTCATGTGTCTCTCCTCAGGCCGGTGGTAGCTGGTCCCCTGCAGGACAGTGAGATACCGGAGGTCCCTCCCCCCCCTCTGGACATCGAGGGGACCCCGGCGTACACGATCCGGGCCATTCTGGACTCTAGACGCCGGGTGAGGGGCCTGCAGTACCTCGTGGACTGGGAGGGGTACGGTCCGGAGGAGAGGTGCTGGGTACCGGTGAGGGACATCTTGGACCCATCCATGTTGAGGGATTTCCATCGCCTCCATCCGGATCGCCCTGCACCTCGTCCTCCGGGGCGACCTCGAGGCCGGTGTCAGCGCGCTGCGGGAGCCGCGCGTCAGGGGGGGGGGTACTGTCACGAGTCCGACCGAGGGTGTTTCCCCTTCCCGGGCGGGTGGCGCTCGGCGGTCGTCGTCACCGGCCTATTAGCTGCCACTGATTGTTTTTCCTCCCCCTCCTTGTATGTTTAGTGGTAGCACCTGTTCTTGTGTAATTAGTTTGTCTTTATTAGACAGCCGGCCCGCCTGGTTGTTGTGCGGGATTATTTTTTCATTGTAAACCTTCGGCTCTGTTGTAGAGGTACGTGCTTAGTCGTGATTTTCTCCATTGTACTTTTTTCCCCTGTGTTTGGGAAACATTACTTTTGTGAGCACCCTGTGTTGCGTTGGTGCTAGTATAGACGCACAGCATTTAACTCTGTCTCCTGCATTTGACTCCACACCCACGACACCCGGAGCGTTACACTCTCTTTCTAAAACTATCCGCCGCCATTGTTGCAACCCCTATTACCAGCCTGTTCAACCTCTCTTTCGTATCGTCCGAGATCCCTAAAGATTGGAAAGCTGCCGCGGTCATCCACCTCTTCAAAGGGGGTGACACTCTAGACCCAAACGGGTATAGACCTATATCTATCCTTCCCTGCCTCTCTAAAGTCTTCAAAAAAAGTTAATAAGTTAATAAACAGATCACTGACCATTTGAATCCCACCGTACCTTCTCCGCTGTGCAATCCGGTTTCTGAGCCGGTCACGGATGCACCTCAGCCACGCCATCGATAAAAGACAGTACCGTCTTCATCGACCTGGCCAAGGCTTTCGACTCTGTCAATCACCACATTCTTATCGGCAGACTCAATAACCTTGGTGTCCCTAACGACTGCCTTTGCAGACAAGAGTTCAGTGTGTCAAATTGGAGGGCCTGTTGTCCAAGCCTGTTGTCCAAACCTCGCAACTGTATATAGTCCATCTGTAAATAGCCCACCCAATCTACCTACCTCATCCCCATGCTGTTTTTATTTACTTTTCTGCTCTTTTCTACCCCAGTATCTCTACTTGCACATCATCATCTGCTCATTTATCACTCCAGTGTTAATCTGCTAAATTGTAATTCTTCGCTACTATGGCCTATTTATTGCCTTACCTCCTCATGCCTTTTGCACACAATGTATATAGACTTTATTTTCTCTACTGTGTCATTGACTTGTTTATTGTGTTATTGGGGTTGTTTATTGTTTATTCCATGTGTAACTCTGTGTTGTTGTCTGTGTCACACTGCTTTGCTTTACCTTGGCCAGGTCGCAGTTGTAAATGAGAACTTGTTAGCTTGTTAACTTGTCAACTGGCCTAGCTGGTTAAATAAAGGTGAAAGAAAAAATGTAACGATGGAGGGACGCTAAAGCGAAAAGCTTTGGATTGAAAGGAGTTTTTCACTAACTATAAGCCTGAAAGCTTTTCCTATTGAAATGCATCAACTGTGATGACTGCCTGTCAAACTAATAGCCTCTAATGGTTGACTTCATAAATGATTTAGGAAGCTTTGAGAAGTCTTCTCTACATCTACCAGTTAACCATCTACCTGGTAACCTGAAAAAGGCCCTTTGACAAGTTGCTTTTTAAACCATCTACCCGTTCCACAAATAGAAATGTGGAAATGTCAATTTCCCCTCTCCTTGAGCTTTTCATCATGTCTTCAATACAATGACGAGGATAGAAAGACAATTGAAACTATTCTATAAACAGGATCTGTAATTGGCCGTATCCCGTCTCTCTCAGCTCTAATTCAAACAGCGTCTTCAGGAAGCTTTTAAAGGCACAGTCTGGTATTCGTTTTTTGGGGAAAATGCTAAGAAATGTATGTGACCTCTCTCAACTTCCTAGATCCCAGATTGCACCTTTAATAAAGGGCTGAATCCTGACAGGAGGAACCATTGGACAAGACTGTCAAATCCATGATTATTTTTTAATCAAAAGGCAGAGAGGATGTGAAGTGGTGTAGAGCAGAGGACCAAGGTTCTCCATAAAGACAGAGAGGATGTTAAGTGGTGTAGGACCAAGGTTCTCCATAAAGACAGAGAGGATGTGAAGTGGTGTAGAGCAGAGGACCAAGGTTCTCCATAAAGACAGAGAGGATGTGAAGTGGTGTAGAGCAGAGGACCAAGGTTCTCTATAAAGACAGAGAGGATGTGAAGTGGTGTAGGACCAAGGTTCTCCATAAAGACAGAGAGGATGTGACATACAAACGACAACATCATACAAACATCAACCAGTCACTTTTGGACTGAATATGATTCCCAGAAGGCATGGATTATTATTGAGTCATTAATAGTTTCACACTTCAGACATGACTCTGCCGTTGTGCTGTAGAATTGTTATCTTCAGGGGAATACTGTAGCAGTACTCAGAGTAATGTATGATAACTGTTAACTTCAGGAGAATACTGTAGCAGTACTCAGAGAAATGTATGATAACTGTTATCTTCAGGGGAATACCGTAGCAGTACTCAGAGTAATGTATGATAACTGTTATCTTCAGGGGAATACCGTAGCAGTACTCAGAGTAATGTATGATAACTGTTATCCTCAGGGGAATGCCGTAGCAGTACTCAGAGTAATGTATGATAACTGTTATCTTCAGGAGAATACCGTAGCAGTACTCAGAGTAATGTATGATAACTGCTATATTCAGGGGAATGCCGTAGCAGTACTCAGAGTAATGTATGATAACTGTTATCTTCAGGGGAATACTGACGCAGTACCCAGAGTAATGTATGATAACTGTTAACTTCAGGAGAATACTGACGCAGTACCCAGAGTAATGTATGATAACTGTTATCTTCAGGGGAATGCCGTAGCAGTACTCAGAGTAATGTATGATAACTGTTATCCTCAGGGGAATGCCGTAGCAGTACTCAGAGTAATGTATGATAACTGTTATCCTCAGGGGAATGCCGTAGCAGTACTCAGAGTAATGTATGATAACTGTTCACCATGCAGTCAGGAGTGCTCTGCCGCTCTCTGCTCTGCCTCACTACGAACTAGCCTTTAACCCCCAGTGACTGTCCTCCTGTTCAGAGGTTCACAAGTTCACTGTGTCTGCATGACTGACGTGTACGGGACAAGGTGTTGTTGTGGTCTAACATGGACAGGACATCCCAGCCACCTAGTGTGTGTGTGTGTGTGTGTGTGTGTGTGTGTGTGTGTGTGTGTGTGTATGTGTGTGTGTGTGTGTGTATCTGTAAGTTTGTGTGTGTGTGTGTGGCCCCTCAGGATGTGTCACTGTAATGTCACCACCTCTCCTCCAAGTCCAAACACCTCTATGGTCTATGGCGTGTGTGTGTGTGTGTGTGTGTGTGTGTGTGTGTGTGCTCTCCAGGTCCTAACACCTCTATAGACTCTGTTCATGAGGATCCTCACCGTTTAACCTCATCGTTAGTCAACAGCAGACAGAACATGTCTCCTTACACTTAAGTCTGGCCACACACACACACACACACACAGACACACACATACACAGTCTAACCCTTGTGGGGACAAACAATTCAGTCCCATTCAAAATTCTGTTTTCCCTAAGCCTAAACCTAACCTTAACCATGAAACTAACCCTAGCGTCTAACCCTGACACTAATTTTAACCTTAACACTAATTCTAGCGCACGCACGCACGCACGCACGCACGCACGCACGCACGCACACGCACACACACACACACACACACACACACACACACACACACACACACTGGGATGCCCTGTCCATGTTGGACCACAACAACCACAGACAGAAAGACAGGTTCCCTTAAGGCACGTCACATGTCATGCTGACGTAGCAGCCAGACTGACAGAAGGGACAGCCAGGTTCCCCTAAGGCACGTCACATAGCAGCCAGACTGACAGAGGGAACAGCCAGGTTCCCCTAAGGCACGTCACGTAGCAGCCAGACTGACAGAGGTAACAGCCAGGTTCCCCTAAGGCACGTCACGTAGCAGCCAGACTGACAGAGGGAACAGCCAGGTTCCCCTAAGGAACTGAGGCATTAACCTGGGTCTCTGTGGACAGAGAATGACTGAGGCATTAACCTGGGTCTCTCTGTGGACAGAGAATGACTGAGGCATTAACCTGGGTCTCTCTGTGGACAGAGGATGACTGAGGCATTAACCTGGGTCTCTGTGGACAGAGGATGACTGAGGCATTAACCTGGGTCTCTGTGTGGACAGAGAATGACTGAGGCATTAACCTGGGTCTCTCTGTGGACAGAGGATGACTGAGGCATTAACCTGGGTCTCTGTGTGGACAGAGGATGACTGAGGCATTAACCTGGGTCTCTGTGGACAGAGAATGACTGAGGCATTAATTAACCTGAGTCTCTGTGGACAGAGAATGACTGAGGCATTAAAACCTGTTAGGGATGATGCGAATTTTCGCAGCTTTTCGCAGCTTTTTGTTAAAAATCGCGCAACATTTCAAAGTCCTGCTACTCATGCCAGGAATATAGTATTTGCATAAGATAAGTATGTGTGTATAGAAAACACTCTGAAGTCTCTAAAACTGGTTAAATCATGTCTGTGGCTATAACAGAACGTGTTTAGGAGTAAAAATCCCTGGGAAAACTGTTCACCAAAAACACAAAAAAAATATTCATCCTCCAGTCAATGTATTGTCTAAGGCGATAGAAAATAGATGAGGTTCCATTTACAATGCCTTCAGCTTCCACACGATTTCGCCAGTACTGGCATTTCATTGCTGGTTTATCCTTGGTTAGATGATGTATAGGCACTTCCTGTCTTGGGGTGCACCGGAGGAAGTTATGAAAGTGAAAAAATGGACGATGATTTCAAGACTTGCTGCTATCGAATACAGATCGCCCCGTGATCAATTTGATCGATTATTAACGTTTATTAATACCTAAAGTTGGTTTACAAAAGTAGTTTGAAGTGATTTGTAAAAGTTTATAGGCAACTTTTTTAATTTTAAAAAGTGACGCTGCGTCTTGTAAAGGTGATTTTTCCTGGATCAGACCGGCCTTCATAAATTGACATTTTGGGTATACAATGACGGATTTAATCGGGAAAAAGACCCAATTGTGATGTTTATGGGACATATAGGAGTGCCAACAAAGAAGCTCGTCAAAGGTAATGAATGTTTTATATTTTATTTCTGCGTTTTGTGTAGTCCCGGCTACCGCTAAATCTTTTGTTTAGGTCTCGTTCAGTTATTTCGGGGGGTGCATGCTATCAGATAATAGCTTCTCATGCTTTCGCCGAAAAGCATTTTACAAATCTGACATGTTGGCTAGATTCACAACGAGTGTAGCTTTAATTGAGTACCTTGCGTGTGTGTTTTAATGAAAGTTTGAGTTTTATCGAGTACTAAAGGTGGCGCTCTGAAATTTCCGCTGATTTTGGTTCCTGTACAGGGATCACAATCTGTAACAGGTTTTAACCTGGGCCTCTGTGGACAGAGGATGACTGAGGCATTAACCTGGGTCTCTCTGTGGACAGAGGATGACTGAGGCATTAACCTGGGTCTCTCTGTATAGTATATACAGCATTAACCTGGGTCTCTCTGTATAGTATATACAGCATTAACCTGGGTCTCTGTATAATATATACAGCATTAACCTGGGTCTCTGTATAATATATACAGCATTAACCTGGGTCTCTGTGGACAGAGGATGACTGAGGCATTAACCTGGGTCTCTCTGTGGACAGAGGATGATTGAGGCATTAACCTGGGTCTCTGTGGACAGAGGATGACTGAGGCATTAACCTGGGTCTCTCTGTATAGTATATACAGCATTAACCTGGGTCTCTGTATAATATATACAGCATTAACCTGGGTCTCTGTGGACAGAGGATGACTGAGGCATTAACCTGGGTCTCTGTGTGGACAGAGGATGACTGAGGCATTAACCTGGGTCTCTCTGTGGACAGAGGATGACTGAGGCATTAACCTGGGTCTCTCTGTGGACAGAGGATGACTGAGGCATTAACCTGGGTCTCTCTGTATAGTATATACAGCATTAACCTGGGTCTCTGTATAATATATACAGCATTAACCTGGGTCTCTGTGGACAGGGGATGACTGAGGCATTAACCTGGGTCTCTGTGGACAGGGGATGACTGAGGCATTAACCTGGGTCTCTGTGGACAGAGGATGACTGAGGCATTAACCTGGGTCTCTCTGTGGACAGAGAATGACTGAGGCATTAACCTGGGACTCTGTGTGGACAGAGGATGACTGAGGCATTAACCTGGGTCTCTGTGTGGACAGAGAATGACTGAGGCATTAACCTGGGTCTCTGTGTGGACAGAGAATGACTGAGGCATTAACCTGGGTCTCTGTGGACAGAGAATGACTGAGGCATTAACCTGGGTCTCTCTGTATAATATACAGCATTAACCTGGGTCTGTCTCTGTGCACTAGATAGGGAATACGTTTCTGGTCTAAAGTAGTGCACTATATAGGGAATAGGGTTCTGGTCTAATGTAGTGCATTAGATAGGGAATAGGATGCCATTTGGGATGATGCTAGCTCTCAGCTGAGTAATGTCTGATCCCACATGGCAGGAACACAGCCCCAAGGCTTCATGGATAAAACGTCAAGAGGTCATGTCATCTGAGTGTCGGTGGAGTTTCCCTTCATCTGAGTGTCGGTGGAGTTTTCCCTTCATCTATCTACAGGGCTGTGTCTACGGCCCCAATGAGTCCCATAGGGCTTCTTGTCATAAATAATGCACTATGTAGGGAAAAGTGTGCCATTTGAGACGGAAAAACACAGCGTATTATTCAAACGTGTGAGTTTTCAGCAAGCTGACACGCCCTGCTGCAGTGGAGCAGCTAAGAACAAGCTGACACGCCCTGCAGTGGAGCAGCTAAGAACAAGCTGACACGCCCTGTAGTGGAGCAGCTAAGAACAAGCTGACACGCCCTGCAGTGGAGCAGCTAAGAACAAGCTGACACACCCTGCTGTAGTGGAGCAGCTAAGAACAAGCTGACACGCCCTGCAGTGGAGCAGCTAAGAACAAGCTGACACACCCTGCTGTAGTGGAGCAGCTAAGAACAAGCTGACACGCCCTGCAGTGGAGCAGCTAAGAACAAGCTGACACACCCTGCTGTAGTGGAGCAGCTAAGAACAAGCTGACACACCCTGCTGTAGTGGAGCAGCTAAGAACAAGCTGACACGCCCTGCTGTAGTGGAGCAGCTAAGAACAAGCTGACACGCCCTGCTGCAGTGGAGCAGCTAAGAACAAGCTGACACGCCCTGCAGTGGAGCAGCTAAGAACAAGCTGACACGCCCTGCTGCAGTGGAGCAGCTAAGAACAAGCTGACACGCCCTGCTGTAGTGGAGCAGCTAAGAACAAGCTGACACGCCCTGCTGTAGTGGAGCAGCTAAGAACAAGCTGACACGCCCTGTAGTGGAGCAGCTAAGAACAAGCTGACACGCCCTGCTGCAGTGGAGCAGCTAAGAACAAGCTGACACGCCCTGCTGTAGTGGAGCAGCTAAGAACAAGCTGACACGCCCTGTAGTGGAGTAGCTAAGAACAAGCTGACACGCCCTGCTGTAGTGGAGCAACTAAGAACAAGCTGACACGCCCTGCTGTAGTGGAGCAGCTAAGAACAAGCTGACACGCCCTGCTGCAGTGGAGTAGCTAAGAACAAGCTGACACGCCTTGCTGTAGTGGAGCAGCTAAGAACAAGCTGACACGCCCTGCTGTAGTGGAGCAGCTAAGAACATAAACTACATCGATATTCTCTGTGTTCTGTTCTGAAAATCTATACACAACACTCCTCTCTCTGTCTCACACACACACACACACACACACACACACACACACACACACACACACACACACACACACACACACAGACACACACACACACACACACACACACACACACACACACACACACACACACACACACACACACACACACACACACACACACTCAATTGTCATACTTGAGTAAAATTAAAGATACCTTAATAATTGGGGCGGCAGGGTAGCCTGCGTTTTACAAGTAACCGCAAGGTTGCAAGTTCAAACCCCTGAGCTGACAAGGTACAAATCTGTCGTTCTGCCCCTGAACAGGCAGTTAACCCACTGGTCCTAGGCCGTCATTGAAAATAAGAATTTGTTCTTAATTGACTTGCCTAGTTAAATAAAGGTCAAATAGAAATAGGAAATGCCTCAAGTTAATGTGAAAGTCACCCAGTAAAATACTATTTTAGTTAAAGTCTAAAAGTATTTGGTTTCAAATATACTTAAATTTCAAAAGTACATGGAATTGCTAAAATGAAAGTTAAAGTAAAAGTATAAATCATTTAAAATTCCTTTATATTAACCAACCAGAGAGCAAAATGAAAAGCATTATAATTATTGACAGATATCCAGGGACACACTCCAAGGAATGTAGAAAAGTCAAAGTTGCCAAAAATATAAATAGTAAAGTACAGATACCCCCCCAAAACGACTTAAATTGCACTTTCAAGTATTTTTACTTAAGTACTTTACACCACTGCATGCAAACACGAACCTGAGGATGTGTGAGGACAAAATGAAGGATGAGTCAGAATGTGTCTGATGGAGAGGAGATGAGAGGTCTAGCATGCTAGATCTTAGAGGTGTCAGACCCTAGGGGAGTGGGAAATAAACAGACTAAATCTGTTGATCATTTGACCTGAAAAAGGGGGACTTACCCCATCTGGTGTTGTGAGATTCAGAGAGATTATGGCTACAGTAGGACTGTGATATGAACAGGTTATTTTGAACATTTACACTTTTCTGTAGCCTATAGAAGTTGCATTCCTTGTATTATTAAAGATGATTAAAGATGAGAAAATGCATCCCAAATGACACCCAGTTCCCTACATATTGCCCTACTTTTGACCAGGGCCCTATGAACAAAGTAGTGCACTACATAGGGAATAAGTGTCACGAACGTCGTCAGGGAAATGACCGGACCAAGGTGCAGCGTGGTCAGCGTACATTATTTATTTAATTTCGCCAACAAAAACAAGAAACAACAAAACGACCGTGAAGCTTACAGGGCTGTAGTGCCACTAACAAAGATAACTACCCACACTGAAAGGAGGGAAAAGGGCTGCCTAAGTATGATCCCCAATCAGAGACAACGATAGACAGCTGTCCCTGATTGAGAACCATACCCAGCCAAAACATATGAATACAAAATCATAGAAATCAGAACATAGAATGGCCACCCAAATCACACCCTGACCAAACCTGACTCCGCCAATCTCCCTGTGTTTATGAATGAATGAAGCTTAGACTGTGACATCATCTTCACTGTAGGACCAATGGAAAGCTTAGACTGTGACATCATCTTCACTGTAGGACCAGTGGAAAGCTTAGACTGTGACATCATCTTCACTGTAGGACCAATGGACAGCTTAGACTGCGACATCATCTTCACTGTAGGACCAATGGAAAGCTTCGACTGCGACATCATCTTCAGCGCCTTGCTCTCTGTACAGAATCTGTTGACCAACGAGTTATATCACCGTCGTCATCGTCGTCACCGTCGTCATCGTCGTCACCGTCGTCATCGTCACCGTCGTCACCATTGTCACCGTCGTCATCGTCGCCGTCGTCGTCATCGTCACCGTCGTCACCGTCGTCGTCGTCACCGTCGTCATCGTCGTCACCGTCGTCATCGTCGTCACTGTCGTCACTGTCGTCACTGTCGTCATCGTCACCGTCGTCACCGTCGTCACCGTCGTCGTCGTCGTCGTCGTCACCGTCGTCACCGTCGTCACCGTCGTCGTCGTCACCGTCGTCACCGTCGTCACCGTCGTCATCGTCACCGTCGTCACCGTCGTCGTCGTCACCGTCGTCATCGTCGTCACCGTCGTCATCGTCGTCATCGTCACCGTCGTCACCGTCGTCACCGTCGTCACGTCGTCGTCGTCACCGTCGTCACGTCGTCGTCGTCACCGTCGTCACGTCGTCGTCGTCACCGTCGTCACGTCGTCGTCGTCACCGTCGTCACGTCGTCGTCGTCACCGTCGTCACCGTCGTCGTCACCGTCGACCAGTAATCAATAATCAAGGTATCACATCTAAGTTCTGTTTTACTCTCGACACAATACATGCGTCAGAGGAGGCTGGTGGGATGAGATACAGGAGGACGGGCTGATTGTAATGGCTGGAATAAAATAAATGGAACGGAATCAAACATGTGGTTTACATATGTTTAATGTGGTAAATAGACAGCTACAAAAAATATAGCTAAAAACTCTCTCTCTCTCTCTCTCTCTCTCACACACACACACACACACACACACACACACACACACACACACACACACACACACACACACACACACACACACACACACACACACACACACACACACACACACACACACACACACAAGCCCAGAGGATTGTTACAATTATTCATAAACCAAGTGATGTGTCCCTAAGAGCCTTCTATTTTGTTTCCAAATAACATAATAAGACCACTCTGCATAATCTCTTCCATCAATGCTAGTTTCCCAGGAGAATATTGAGTCATACTGGTACCACATGTCTCCTAACCCTAATTTAGTAAAGGTGCTCTCATCCAATTTGGTAGAGAGTGCTGGCCGATCGATCATCCATCTCACTGGTACACTGAGGGTTATGAATCAACTGTTGAAATAATGAATAGAAAACATTACACTGAAGATCCTGCTGTTTTATTAGTCTGTTATAATGTGGGCTTTACCCCAAAGGTCTGTTTTACTGTGGGCTTTAACCCAAAGGTCTGTTTTACTGTGGGCTTTAACCCAAAGGTCTGTTTTACTGTGGGCTTTAACCCAAAGGTCTGTTTTACTGTGGGCTTTAACCCAAAGGTCTGTTTTACTGTGGGCTTTAACCCAAAGGTCTGTTTTACTGTTTAACCCAAAGGTCTGTTTAACTGTGGGCTTTAACCCAAAGGTCTGTTTTAATGTGGGCTTTAACCCAAAGGTCTGTTTTAATGTGGGCTTTACCCCAAAGGTCTGTTTTACTGTTTAACCCAAAGGTCTGTTTTACTGTGGGCTTTAACCCAAAGGTCTGTTTTACTGTGGGCTTTAACCCAAAGGTCTGTTTTACTGTTTAACCCAAAGGTCTGTTTAACTGTGGGCTTTAACCCAAAGGTCTGTTTTACCGTGGGCTTTACCCCAAAGGTCTGTTTTACTGTGGGCTTTACCCCAAAGGTCTGTTTTACCGTGGGCTTTAACCCAAAGGTCTGTTTTACAGTTTAACCCAAAGGTCTGTTTTACCGTGGGCTTTAACCCAAAGGTCTGTTTTACTGTTTAACCCAAAGGTCTGTTTTACTGTTTAACCCAAAGGTCTGTTTTAATGTGGGCTTTAACCCAAAGGTCTGTTTTACTGTGGGCTTTAACCCAAAGGTCTGTTTTACTGTTTAACCCAAAGGTCTGTTTTAATGTGGGCTTTAACCCAAAGGTCTGTTTTACTGTTTAACCCAAAGGTCTGTTTTACTGTTTAACCCAAAGGTCTGTTTTAATGTGGGCTTTAACCCAAATGTCTGTTTTACAGTTTAACCCAAAGGTCTGTTTTACTGTGGGCTTTAACCCAAAGGTCTGTTTTACCGTGGGCTTTAACCCAAAGGTCTGTTTTACAGTTTAACCCAAAGGTCTGTTTTACTGTTTAACCCAAAGTTCTGTTTTACTGTGGGCTTTAACCCAAAGGTCTGTTTTACTGTTTAACCCAACGGTCTGTTTAACTGTGGGCTTTAACCCAAAGGTCTGTTTTAATGTGGGCTTTAACCCAAAGGTCTGTTTTACTGTTTAACCCAAAGGTCTGTTTAACTGTGGGCTTTAACCCAAAGGTCTGTTTTACCGTGGGCTTTACCCCAAAGGTCTGTTTTACTGTGGGCTTTAACCCAAAGGTCTGTTTTACCGTGGGCTTTAACCCAAAGGTCTGTTTTACTGTGGGCTTTACCCCAAAGGTCTGTTTTACCGTGGGCTTTAACCCAAAGGTCTGTTTTACCGTGGGCTTTAACCCAAAGGTCTGTTTTATTGTGGGCTTTAACCCAAAGGTCTGTTTTAATGTGGGCTTTAACCCAAAGATCTGTTTTACCGTGGGCTTTAACCCAAAGGTCTGTTTTATTGTGGGCTTTAACCCAAAGGTCTGTTTTACTGTGGGCTTTAACCCAAAGATCTGTTTTAATGTGTGTTCACGAGAGTGTGCGATTAATCCTAAATGATTCATCCTTAGAAAAGAGATGATGAAATTATGAATCCATAGAAAAGAGCCGAAAAACAAGAGATGGTGAAATTATGAATTTGTCCCTAAGAAGAAAAGAACGAAGTGCACGGCATCCATATTAGGACAGCGTCTGTGCATGGCATCCACATTAGGACAGTGTCAGTGCACGGCATCCATATTAGGACAGTGTCAGTGCACGGCATCCATATTAGGACAGCATAAGTGCACGGCATCCATATTAGGACAGCGTCACTGCACGGCATCCATATTAGGACATCTCCCAAGTGGCGCAGGTGTCTAAGGCACTGCATCTCAGTGCTAGAGGTGTCACTACAGACCCTGGTTCGATTCCAGGCAGTTTCATAACCGGCCGTGATTGTGATTGGGAGTCCCATACGGCGGCGCACTATTCGCCCAGCGTTAGGGTTTGGCCAGGGTAGGCTGTCATTGTAAATAATCATTTGTTCATAACTGACTTGCCTAGTTAAAAATAAGTTAAGAATAATAATTTGCCACTTTAATTTGTCTGAAAAGTGTGTCCCAAATGACACCCTTTTCACTATTCAGTGAACTACTTTTCACCAGGGCTCATAGGGCTCTGGTCAAAAGAAGTGCACTGTAGAGAATAGGATGCCATTTGGGACTCAACCAACGATCAGTGATTAGATGAGGAAGGAATGATTCAGATGTCAACAGACACTAATGAACAACCAACATTTTCTTCTTCTTCCTCTTCTACCTCCTCCTCTTCTTCTTCTTCCTCATCTTCCTATTCTTCCTCTTCCTCCTCTTCTTCTTGTTCGTCCTCTTCCTCCTCATCCTCCTCTTCTTCTTCCGCTTCCTCCTCCTCTTCCTCTTCTTCCTCTTCCTCCTCCTCCTCGTCCTCCTCTTCTTCTTCTTCTTCTTCTTCTTCCTCCTCCTATTCTTGTTCTTCCTCTTCCTCCTCATCCTCCTCTTCTTCTTCCTCAGCTTCCTCCTCCCCTTTTGCTTTTGCTTTTTCTTTTTCTTTCTCTTCCTCCTCCTCTTCTTGTTCTTCCTCCTCTTCCTATTCTTCCTCCTCTTCTTCTTCCTCTTCCTCTTCCTATTCTTCCTCCTCCCCTTCTTTTTCTTCTTCTTCCTTTTCCTCCTCCTCTTCTTCTTCTTCTTCCTCCCCCTTGTCTTCTTCTTCTTCCTCCTCCTCCTCTTTTTCTTCTTCTTCTTCTTCTTCTCATTTCCTGTGAGTGAGAGTTACTTATTAGGCTGCAATTATCTGTCTTCAAGGAAGGTACTCAAGAAACATCAGCCCCATAAAGACCCAGTGGCTTCCTCTAAAGTGATATTACGTGCAGAGGCATGAATAGACAGAAGGCAGGAGGGATGAAGAGAGAGAGAGAGAGAGAGAGAGAGAGAGAGAGGATATTCTAAAGGGAGAGTGGTATAATGAACGGACAGAGTAAGATGAAGGCTTTACAGAACATGCCATTGTCTTTGGAGTCTGACACACCACTCAGCCAGAAGAGAAGCTTCTTTAGAATTCATTTAATCTATTTTCTACACGGCTAACATCCTTCATAGCCACATCACATTTCAAAATAACCTCTTTTATAAAAAATAACAAAAATATCTCTCACCATCTGGAGTGAATTAATCAATCAATTAATTAACAGCCACACTACATTGAGATTAACAGTGTGTCGGAAATGGCACTAGACACTGAGTGTACAAAACATTAAGAACACCTTCCTAATATTGAGTTGCACCACCTTTTGCCCTCAGAACAGCCTTAATTAGTTGGGGGTTTGGACTCTACAAGGTGTCAAATGTGTTCTACAGGGATTCTGGCCCATGTTGACTGTAATGTCTGACCAAGTTGTGTCAGGTTGGCTGGATGTCCTTTGGGTGGAGGACAATTCTTGATACACACAGGAACTGTTAAGTGTGAAAAACCCAGCAGCTTTTCAGTTCTTGACACAAACCGGTGCGCCTGGCACCTACTACCATACCCCGTTCAAAGGCACTTAAATATTTTGTCTTGCCCATTCACCCTCTGAATGGCAACACATACACAATCCATGTCTCAATTGTCTCAAGGCTTAAAAATCCTCCTTTAACCAGGTCTCCTCCCCTTCATCTTTAACCAGGTCTCCTCCCCTTCATCTTTAACCAGGTCTCCTCCCCTTCATCTTTAACCAGGTCTCCTCCCCTTCATCTTTAACCAGGTCTCCTCCCCTTCATCTTTAACCAGGTCTCCTCCCCTTCATCTTTAACCAGGTCTCCTCCCCTTCATCTTTAACCAGGTCTCCTCCCCTTCATCTACACTGATTGCAGTGGATTTAACAGGTGACATTAATAAGAGATCATAGCTTCCACCTGGATTCACCTGATCCGTCTATGTCATTAAAATAGCAAACGTGTTCTTAATATTTTGTCCACTCCTTGTGCAGTGCGCTACTATTCCCTACTGTGCACTCCATTTGACCAGGGCCTATAGAATCCATCCTAAGTAGGGAACAGGGGGGGCCATTTGGGATGAAGCAAGGCCGGCTTCATACAGCCGGCTAATTAGCCGGCTAATTAGCATTAGCCAATTGCCAATTAGCATTCCAATACAGCCGGTCAATTAGCATGCCAGTACAGCCGGCTAATTAGCATGCCAATACAGCCGGCTAATTAGCATGCCAATACAGCCGGCTAATTAACATGGCAGTGACGCCCAAAAACCTGTTCCTATCTGTTGTCCTTTGACCTGTCTATTCTGACACATCATGCAGGAAGTGTATGCCACTAACGTTCAGGTAATAATACCATCCATAACGGCACCCTATTCCCTACATAGGGCACTACTTAGGGCACTACTTTACAAGAGCCAAATAGGAAGTAGGGCACTACTTTACAAGAGCCAAATAGGAAGTAGGGCACTACTTTACAAGAGCCCAATAGGAAGTAGGGCGCTACTTTTTTACAAGAGCCCAATAGGAAGTAGAACACTACTTTTTTACAAGAGCCCAATAGGAAGTAGGGCACTACTTATTTTTACAAGATTCCAATATGAAGTAGGGCACTACTTTTTTACAAGAGCCCAATAGGAAGTAGGGCACTACTTTATTTTACAAGATTCCAATAGGAAGTAGGGCACTACTTTTTTTACAAGAGCCCAATAGGAAGTAGGGCACAACTTTTTTTTACAAGATTCCAATAGGAAGTAGGGCACTACTTTTTTTTTTACAAGATTCTAATAGGAAGTAGGGCACTATAAAGGGAATAGGGTGCCATTTGGGACGCAGAACTTATTCCAAGCCTTCAACCCAGCTGCCCGCTAATCACATGTAGTGACATTAGAAACACGTACGGAAGAAGAATGAGATGTGGGCAATTTGCACTCATGAAGACAGAGGAATATAACTGGCACGGAAGTAGAGAGATTAATCCCACTTAGAGCCAATCACTGTCTGAGGTATAGAAAGCAGTCTGACTGTCCTTCTACCCATCTTTCTGTCCTGTCTCGTATTTTCTCTTCATTCTATTATGTTCTAAACCTACTGCACTCCTGTCAAACCACTACTGAGACAGACTAGCTAGTCTTGTACAACCTACTGTCACTCCCGTCAAACCACTACTAAGACAGGCTAGCTAGTCTTGTACAACCTGCTGTCACTCCCGTCAAACCACTACTGAGACAGGCTAGCTAGTCTTGTACAACCTGCTGTCACTCCCGTCAAACCACTACTGAGACAGGCTAGCTAGTCTTGTACAACCTGCTGTCACTCCCGTCAAACCACTACTGAGACAGACTAGTTAGTCTTGTACAACCTGCTGTCACTCCCGTCAAACCACTACTGAGACAGGCTAGCTAGTCTTGTACAACCTGCTGTCACTCCCGTCAAACCACTACTGAGACAGGCTAGCTAGTCTTGTACAACCTGCTGTCACTCCCGTCAAACCACTACTGAGACAGGCTAGCTAGTCTTGTACAACCTGCTGTCACTCCCGTCAAACCACTACTGAGACAGGCTAGCTAGTCTTGTACAACCTGCTGTCACTCCCGTCAAACCACTACTAAGACAGGCTAGCTAGTCTTGTACAACCTGCTGTCACTCCCGTCAAACCACTACTAAGACAGGCTAGCTAGTCTTGTACAACCTGCTGTCACTCCCGTCAAACCACTACTGAGACAGGCTAGCTAGTGTTGTACAACCTGCTGTCACTCCCGTCAAACCACTACTGAGACAGGCTAGCTAGTGTTGTACAACCTGCTGTCACTCCCATCAAACCACTACTGAGACAGGCTAGCTAGTCTTGTACAACCTGCTGTCACTCCCGTCAAACCACTACTAAGACAGGCTAGCTAGTCTTGTACAACCTGCTGTCACTCCCGTCAAACCACTACTAAGACAGGCTAGCTAGTCTTGTACAACCTGCTGTCACTCCCGTCAAACCACTACTGAGACAGACTAGTTAGTCTTGTACAACCTGCTGTCACTCCCGTCAAACCACTACTGAGACAGGCTAGCTAGTCTTGTACATCCTGCTGTCACGCCCGTCAAACCACTACTGAGACAGGCTAGCTAGTCTTGTACAACCTGCTGTCACTCCCGTCAAACCACTACTAAGACAGGCTAGCTAGTCTTGTACAACCTGCTGTCACTCCCGTCAAACCACTACTGAGACAGGCTAGCTAGTCTTGTACAACCTACTGTCACGGTTCTTGGTTTCAGGAGGTAAGTGGGATACAGGAGGTAAGTGGGATATCTTCACAGCCTGACAGAGATTATTAGAGGATGGCGACATGGAGGGAGACACGATTAGATGGACAATTATGGTTTATGTGTACTACTACTACTCTCTCTCTCTCTCTCTCTCTCTCTCTCTCTCTCTCTCTCTCTCTCTCTCTCTCTCTCTCTCTCTCTCTCTCTCTCTCTCTCTCTCTCTCCCTCCTCTACTCTCTCTCTCTCGCTGACCCTCTCTCTCTGTCTCTCCTTCTGGCTGCCCCCTCTCTCACTTTCACTCTCACTCTCTCTCTTTCAGTGGTTAGAGCATTGGACTAGAAACAGAAAGGTTAAGTTCAAATCCCCGAGCTGACAAATCCCCCTGAACAGGCAGTTAACCCACTGTTCCTAGGCCGTCATTGAAAATAATAATTTGTTCTTTAACTGACTTTCCTAGTTAAATAAAGGTAAAATAAAAATAAAAACTCTCTCTCACACTCTCTCTCTCTCTCTCTCTCTCTCTCTCTCTCTCTCTCTCTCTCTCTCTCTCTCTCTCTCTCTCTCTCTCTCTCTCTCTCTCTCTCTCTCTCTCCCTCTCTCCTCTCCCCCCTCTCTCTCTCTCTCTCTCACACTCTCTCCCTCTCTCTCTCTCTCTCTCTCTCTCTCTCTCTCCTCTCTCTCTCTCTCTCTCTCTCTCTCTCTCTCTCTCTCTCTCCCTCTCTCTCTCTCTCTCTCAATTCAATTCAATTCAAGGGCTTTATTGGCATGGGAAACATGTGTTAACATTGCCAAAGCAAGTGAGGTAGACAACATACAAAGTGAATATATAAGGTGAAAAACAACAAAAATGAACAGTAAACATTACACATACAGAAGTTTCAAAACAGTAAAGACATTACAAATGTCATATTATATATATATATATATATACAATGTACAAATAGTTAAAGGACACAAGATAAAATAAATAAGCATAAATATGGGTTGTATTTACAATGGTGTTTGTTCTTCACTGGTTGCCCTTTTCTCATGGCAACAGGTCACAAATCTTGCTGCTGTGATGGCACACTGTGGAATTTCACCCAGTAGATATGGGAGTTTTTCAAAATTGGATTTGTTTTCAAATTCTTTGTGGATCTGTGTGATCTGGGGAAATATGTATCTCTAATATGGTCATACATTGGGCAGGAGGTTAGGAAGTGCAGCTCAGTTTCCACCTCATTTTGTGGGCAGTGAGCACATAGCCTGTCTTCTCTTGAGAGCCATGTCTGCCTACGGCGGCCTTTCTCAATAGCAAGGCTATGCTCACTGAGTCTGTACATAGTCAAAGCTTTCCTTAATTTTGGGTCAGTCACAGTGGTCAGGTATTCTGCCGCTGTGTACTCTCTGTGTAGGGCCAAATAGCATTCTAGTTTGCTCTGTTTTTTTGTTAATTCTTTCCAATGTGTTAAGTAATTATCTTTTTGTTTTCTCATGATTTGGTTGGGTCTAATTGTGCTGTTGTCCCGGGGCTTTGTAGGGTGTGTTTGTGTTTGTGAACAGAGCCCCAGGACCAGCTTGCTTAGGGGACTCTTCTCCAGGTTCATCTCTCTGTAGGTGATGGCTTTGTTATGGAAGGTTTGTGAATCGCTTCCTTTTAGGTGGTTGTAGAATTTAATGGCTCTTTTCTGGATTTTGATAATTAGTGGGTATCGGCCTAATTCTGCTCTGCATGCATTATTTGGTGTTTTACGTTGTACACGGAGGATATTTTTGCAGAATTCTGCGTGCAGAGTCTCAATTTGGTGTTTGTCCCATTTTGTGAAGTCTTGGTTGGTGAGCGGTCCCCAGACCTCACAACCATAAAGGGCAATGGGCTCTATGACTGATTCAAGTATTTTTAGCCAAATCCTAATTGGTATGTTGAAATTTATGTTTCTTTTGATGGCATAGAATGCCCTTCTTGCCTTGTCTCTCAGATCGTTCACAGCTTTGTGGAAGTTACCTGTGGCGCTGATGTTTAGGCCAAGGTATGTATAGTTTTTGTGTGCTCTAGGGCAACAGTGTCTAGATGGAATTTGTATTTGTGGTCCTGGTGACTGGACCTTTTTGGAACACCATTATTTTGGTCTTACTGAGATTTACTGTCAGGGCCCAGGTCTGACAGAATCTGTGCATAAGATCTAGGTGCTGCTGTAGGCCCTCCTTGGTTGGTGACAGAAGCACCAGATCATCAGCAAACAGCAGACATTTGACTTCGGATTCTAGCAGGGGGTGCTGCAGACTTTTCTAGTGCCAGCGCCAATTCGTTGATATATATGTTGAAGAGGGTGGGGCTTAAGCTGCATCCCTGTCTAACCCCACGACCCTGTGTGAAGAAATGTGTGTGTTTTTTGCCAATTTTAACCGCACACTTGTTGTTTGTGTACATGGATTTTATAATGTCGTATGTTTTACCCCCAACACCACTTTCCATCAGTTTGTATAGCAGACCCTCATGCCAGATTGAGTCGAAGGCTTTTTTGAAATCAACAAAGCATGAGAAGACTTTGCCTTTGTTTTGGTTTGTTTGGTTGTCAATTAGGTGTGCAGGGTGAATACATGGTCTGTTGTACGGTAATTTGGTAAAAGCCAATTTGACATTTGCTCAGTACATTGTTTTCATTGAGGAAATGTACGAGTCTGCTGTTAATAATAATGCAGAGGATTTTCCCAAGGTTACTGTTGACACATATTCCACGGTAGTTATTGGGGTCAAATTTGTCTCCACTTTTGTGGATTGGGGTGATCAGTCCTTGGTTCCAAATATTGGGGAAGATGCCAGAGCTAAGTATGATGTTAAAGAGTTTTAGTATAGCCAATTGGAATTTGTTGTCTGTATATTTGATCATTTCATTGAGGATACCATCGACACCACAGGCCTTTTTGGGTTGAAGGGTTTTTATTTTGTCCTGTAACTCATTCAATGTAATTGGAGAATCCAGTGGGTTCTGGTAGTCTTTAATAGTTGATTCTAAGATCTGTATTTGATCATGTATATGTTTTTGCTCTTTGTTCTTTGTTATAGAACCAAAAAGATTGGCGAAGTGGTTTACCCATACATCTCCATTTTGGATAGATAATTCTTCGTGTTGTTGTTTGTTTAGTGTTTTCCAATTTTCCCAGAAGTGGTTAGAGTCTATGGATTCTTCAATTGCATTGAGCTGATTTCTGACATGCTGTTCCTTCTTTTTCCGTAGTGTATTTCTGTATTGTTTTAGTGATTCACCATAGTTTCTCTCTCTCTCTCTCTCTCTCTCTCGCCCTCTCTCTCGCCCTCTCTCTCGTTCTCTCTCATCCTCTCTCTCTCTCTCTCTCTCTCTCTCTCTCTCTCTCTCTCTCGCTCTCGCTCTCTCTCTCGCCCTCTCTCTCGTTCTCTCTCATCTCTCTCTCTCTCTCTCTCTCTCTCTCTCTCTCTCTCTCTCTCTCTCGCCCTCTCTCTCGTTCTCTCTCATCCTCTCTCTCTCTCTCGTTCTCTCTCATCCTCTCTCTCTCTCTCTTGCTCTCTCTCTCGTTCTCTCTCATCCTCTCTCTCACTCTCTCTCTTTCCCTCCCTCCGCTCCTCTCAGACTGTTGGTGTAGAGACGACGAGGAGATGAGGTAACCAGAGTAATCCTCATGCATAAATCAGACTGATAGAAGAAATGTGAGGATGTGTCTCTCTCTCCTCCTATTGGCTGAGACACTAGAGGATGGTTGGCTCACATCGGTAGGGATTGGTAGGGATTGGCACCTACAGAATAGCTGGCCCCTTGATACTCTCACACTGGGTTGCATGTGTGTGTGTGTGTTAAATCACTCTGTGCCTTTTCGTCTTCTTTTTTACTGTAATTAGTTACATGTATTATATATATTTAAATGTAATTAGTTACATGTATTGTATATATATATATCTATATATATATATATATATATATATTTAAATGTAATTAGTTACATTACCAGCAAAAATATTGTAATCGGATTACAGATACTTCAGGAAAAATAAATGATTGGATGACTACTACATTTAGACAGGATGTTTGTGAATGTCTCAATGACATTCAATTCAACATGGAAAAAAGGAGTAAGTTTTAGTTTGTTCCACCTGAGACAGTCTGACCACCAGTCAGAGACCTCTATGATGACACACACCAAATGACGACCACCAATCAGAAACGACTATGATGACACACCAAATGACGACCACCAATCAGAAACCACTATGATGACACACTAAATGATGACCACCAATCAGAAACCACTATGATGACACAACTAACGATGACCACCCATCAGAAACCACTATGATGTCACACCAAATGATGACCACCAATCAGAAACCACTATGATTTCACACCAAATGATGACCACCAATCAGAAACCACTATGATGTAACACCAAATGATGACCACCAATAAGAAACCACTATGATGTCACACCTAAAGATGACCACTAATCAGAAACCACTATGATGTCACGACAAATGATGACCACTAATCAGAAACCACTATGATGACACAACTAATGATGACCACCAATCAGAAACCACTATGATGACACAACTAATGATGACCACCCATCAGAAACCACTATGATGTCACACCAAATGATGACCACCAATCAGAAACCACTATGATGTCACACCAAATGATGACCACCAATCAGAAACCACTATGATGACACACCAAATGATGACCACTAATCAGAAACCACTATGATGACACAACTAATGATGACCACCCATCAGAAACCACTATGATGTCACACCAAATGATGACCACCAATCAGAAACCACTATGATGACACACCAAATGATGACCACTAATCAGAAACCACTATGATGTCACACCAAATGATGACCACCAATCAGAAACCACTATGATGACACACCAAATGATGACCACCAGTCAGAAACCACTATGATGAAGCACCTAATGCATTTGATGGATTGTTTTTTGTCTTCTTCTAATGCCTCTTTAAGGATGAAAGTAATCCAAAAGTAATCAGATTACCCTACTGAGTTAAGTTACTAATATAAAATGCAGGTAACTGTAAGGCATTCCATTTAGATAGTAACCTACCCAACCCTGCCAGGATTCCAGTGGCAGAGTGGAGTTTTCACAGCTGGTGGAGATGCAGACCCTAGCGGTGCTGGAGAGAACCCACCTGGAAACTCTGAAGCACAACTTGTTCATTCCTGTCAGACTGGATGGGTTTTAAGATTTACCCAGCAGGGTCACAGAGGAGGTACGTGTAAAAAAAAAAAAAAAGGAATTGGAGAAGGGTGCAGCCAAAATAAATATATTAAAGCGTTGCAGTTTTGGTACAGAAAACGGTCAAAATGTTATCGTATAAACATCAATAGTTATTCTTATCTCTTACTTAGCTGTACAGGGCAGTTTCATCTAAAACTGTCATGGATTTCTCAAGCAATTATTTTTTATTTCTTTAAGAAGGTAGATAGAAATCCTAAAGTATCTCTGAAAGGTCAAAGTCTACAAACTTTCAAGGGCATTTTATCAAGCCATTTTCAAACCCACACATACAGTGGGGAGAACAAGTATTTGATACACTGACGATTTTGCAGGTTTTCCTACTTAAAAAGCATGTAAATTACAAAGTCTGTCATTTTATCATAGGTACACTTCAACTGTGCAGTTAATACAGGTAATGAGTGGAGAACAGGAGGGCTTCTTAAAGAAAAACTAACAGGTCTGTGAGAGCCGGAATTATGACTGGTTGGTAGGTGATTAAATACTTATGTCATGCAATAAAATGCAAATTAATTACTTAAAAATCATACAATGTGATTTTCTGGATTTTTGTTTTAGATTCCGTCTCTCACCGTTGAAGTGCACCTATGATAAAACATTACAGACCTCTACATGCTTTGTAAGTAGGAAAACCTGCAAAATTGGCAGTGTTTCAAATACTTGTTCTCCCCACTGTATATAGTAGCCCCAGGCCTATATTGAGTCATCCATTTTCAAAACTCTTTACTTTCGGCCTGAACGGAAAGTTTTCTAAACTTTAGCAGTCTATCTGTGTGGGAGCAGGAAGGACTAACCAGCTCATCTCTTCTTTCTCTGTGTGGGAGCAGGAAGGACTAACCAGCTCATCTCTGCTTTCTCTGTGTGGGAGCAGGAAGGACTAACCAGCTCATCTCTGCTTTCTCTGTGTGGGAGCAGGAAGGACTAACCAGCTCATCTCTGCTTTCTCTGTGTGGGAGCAGGAAGGACTAACCAGCTCATCTCTGCTTTCTCTGTGTGGGAGCAGGAAGGACTAACCAGCTCATCTCTGCTTTCTCTGTGTGGGAGCAGGAAGGACTAACCAGCTCATCTCTGCTTTCTCTGTGTGGGAGCAGGAAGGACTAACCAGCTCATCTCTGCTTTCTCTGTACTTTATGGTCCATCAACTTGCAGAGAACACAAATATGTCTTTATGCTCACAACTCAACGCCCTGAGACACAGACATCCCTAGCAGCTGGAATTGATGGGTCAGCCACCATGCAGAGCCCCTGGAGCAATTTGAAGGGGTTAAGTGCATTAGGACTTTAGCTCAGAAGGATCATGTTTAAAACAATAACCTGTGCATACAGTAGCCCCAACCTTATCTGGAACCCGAAAATTACCCATAAACCCCAGCCTTATCTAGAACCAGAACCCTTACCCATACAGTATCCCCAACCTTATCTGGAACCCGAAAACTTACCCATAAACCCCAGCCTTATCTAGAACCAGAACCCTTACCCATACAGTAGCCCCAACCTTATCTGGAACCCGAAAATTACCCATAAACCCCAGCCTTATCTAGAACCAGAACCCTTACCCATACAGTAGCCCCAACCTTATCTGGAACCCGAAAATTATCCATAAACCCCAGCCTTATCTAGAACCAGAACCCTTACCCATACAGTAGCCCCAACCTTATCTGGAACCCGAAAATTACCCATAAACCCCAGCCTTATCTAGAACCAGAACCCTTACCCATACAGTAGCCCCAACCTTATCTGGAACCCGAAAATTACCCATAAACCCCAGCCTTATCTAGAACCAGAACCCTTACCCATACAGTATCCCCAACCTTATCTGGAACCCGAAAATTACCCATAAACCCCAGCCTTATCTAGAACCAGAACCCTTACCCATACAGTAGCCCCAACCTTATCTGGAACCCGAAAATTACCCATAAACCCCAGCCTTATCTAGAACCAGAACCCTTACCCATACAGTATCCCCAACCTTATCTGGAACCCGAAAACTTACCCATAAACCTCAGCCTTATCTAGAACCAGAACCCTTACCCATACAGTAGCCCCAACCTTATCTGGAACCCGAAAATTACCCATAAACCCCAGCCTTATCTAGAACCAGAACCCTTACCCATACAGTAGCCCCAACCTTATCTGGAACCCGAAAATTACCCATAAACCCCAGCCTTATCTAGAACCAGAACCCTTACCCATACAGTATCCCCAACCTTATCTGGAACCCAAAAACTTACCCATAAACCCCAGCCTTATCTAGAACCAGAACTCTTACCCATACAGTATCCCCAACCTTATCTGGAACCCGAAAATTACCCATAAACCCCAGCCTTATCTAGAACCAGAACCCTTACCCATACAGTATCCCCAACCTTATCTGGAACCCGAAAATTACCCATAAACCCCAGCCTTATCTAGAACCAGAACCCTTACCCATACAGTATCCCCAACCTTATCTGGAACCCGAAAACTTACCCATAAACCTCAGCCTTATCTAGAACCAGAACTCTTACCCATACAGTATCCCCAGCCTTATCTAGAACCAGACCCCTTACCCATACAGTATCACTGGCCTTATCTAGAACCAGAACCCTTACCCATACAGTATCCCCAGACTTATCTAGAACCAGAACCCTTACCCAAAACCCCCAGCCTAATCTAGAGCCAGAACCCTTACCCATACAGTTTCCCCAGCCTTATCTAGAACCAGAACCCTTACCCATACAGTATCCTCAGCCTTATCTAAAACCAAAACCCTTACCCATACAGTATCCCCAGCCTTATCTAGAACCAGAACTCTAACTCCAGTTTAATATAGGCTAGGTTTTAGCTCAGCAGGCTAACACAGTCTGGTGGTGTGCAGGCATTACCACTGCTTCCTCCCTCAGAACAGAGTCCTCTCTCTGTGTCTGTGTGGATGTGTCCCCATGCAGTCCACCAATAGATCAAGGCTCTATCATCTGTCTGCAGTACCCCATAAAGCCACACCCTATAGGTCCTGTCTGTCTAAAGTACCCCATAAAGCCCCATCCTGTAGGTCCTGTCTGTCTGCAGCACCCCATAAAGCCCCATCCTGTAGGTCATGTCTGTCTGCAGTACCCCATAAATTACTGACCAAAG
>NC_088421.1:45195551-45255551 GCF_034236695.1 Oncorhynchus nerka | reverse complement strand
GCTCAGATTCAGAGAGGGGAGTAACCCGAACCATTAACCCTGTCTTCAGAATACAGAGGAACTAGCTGGACCAGTTAACCATCAACCCTGTCTACAGAATACAGAGGAACTAGCTGGACCAGTTAACCATCAACCCTGTCTACAGAATACAGAGGAACTAGCTGGCCCAATAAACCATCAACCCTGTCTACAGAATACAGAGGAACTAGCTGGACCAATAAACCATCAACCCTGTCTTCAGAATACAGAGGACCTAGCTGGACCAATAAACCATCAACCCTCTATTCAGAATACAGAGGAACTAGCTGGACCAATAAACCATCAACCCTGTCTTCAGAATACAGAGGAACTAGCTGGCCCAATAAACCATCAACCCTGTCTTCAGAATACAGAGGAACTAGCTGGACCAATAAACCATCAACCCTGTCTTCAGAATACAGAGGAACTAGCTGGACCAGTTAACCATCAACCCTGTCTACAGAATACAGAGGAACTAGCTGGCCCAATAAACCATCAACCCTGTCATCAGAATATAGAGGAGTTAGCTGGCCCAATAAACCATCAACCCTGTCTTCAGAATACAGAGGAACTAGCTGGACCAGTTAACCATCAACCCTGTCTACAGAATACAGAGGAACTAGCTGGCCCAATAAACCATCAACCCTGTCATCAGAATATAGAGGAGTTAGCTGGCCCAATAAACAATCAACCCTGTCACCAGAATATAGAGGAGTTAGCTGGCCCAATAAACCATCAGCCCTGTCTTCAGAATACAGAGGAATTAGCTGGCCCAATAAACCATCAACCCAGTCTTCAGAATACAGAGGAACTAGCTGGCCCAATAAACCATCAACCCTGTCTTCAGAATACAGAGGAACTAGCTGGCCCAATAAACCATCAACCCTGTCTTCAGAATACAGAGGAACTAGCTGGACCAATAAACCATTGGAACCACCATGCTACTGTGTCTAACGCCAAACAATCTGCTGCAATTATGGGAGCAACATACACATCCATTAGTACTGTCATATTCAAGTCCTGGAATAATTATATTATTCTCTCCTCACCTGGGAGGGTTGTGATGTCTCTCCTCACCTGGGAGGGTTGTGATGTCTCTCCTCATCTGGGAGGGTTGTGATGTCTCTCCTCATCTGGGAGGGTTGTGATGTCTCTCCTCACCTGGGAGGGGGATGTCTCTCCTCACCTGGGAGGGTGTGATGTCTCTCCTCACCTGGGAGGGTTGTGATGTCTCTCCTCACCTGGGAGGGTTGTGATGTCTCTCCTCACCTGGGAGGGTTGTGATGTCTCTCCTCACCTGGGAGGGTTGTGATGTCTCTCCTCACCTGGGAGGGTTGTGATGTCTCTCCTCACCTGGGAGGGTTGTGATGTCTCTCCTCACCTGGGAGGGTTGTGATGTCTCTCCTCATCTGGGAGGGTTGTGATGTCTCTCCTCACCTGGGAGGGTTGTGATGTCTCACCTGGGAGGGTTGTGATGTCTCTCCTCATCTGGGAGGGTTGTGATGTCTCTCCTCACCTGGGAGGTTTGTGATGTCTCTCCTCACCTGGGAGGGTTGTGATCTTCGAGGCCAACCAGGTCAGACAAACATCTGCCATTATCTAATACACATTAAAGCATCCCAAATGGCACCCTGTCCCCATATAGCCCTGGTCAAAAACAGTGCACTATGTAGGGGAGAGGGTGCCACATGGGACACGACCCATCATGTAGGTGATGCTTCAGACTAGCTAGCTTCTATATCATGTTGGGGATTCTACAGTGATGTTTGTATATCATGTTGGGGATTCTATAGTGATGTTTATATATCATGGGAATTCTACAGTGATGTTTATATATCATGGGAATTCTACAGTGATGTTTATATATCATGTATCCACCTCTTTAAGGAATACCTAGGATAGGATAAAGTAATCCTTCTCACCCCCCTTAAAAGATTTAGATGCACTATTGTAAAGTGGCTGTTCCACTGGATGTCTTAAGGTGAACGCACCAATTTGTAACTCGCTCTGGATAAGAGCGTCTGCTAAATGACTTAAATGTAAAAGTAAATGTTGGGGATTCTACAGTGATGTTTATATATCATGTTGGGGATTCTACAGTGATGTTTATATATCATGTTGGGGATTCTACAGTGATGTTTATATATTATGGGGATTCTACAGTGATGTTTATATATCATGGGGATTCTACAGTGATGTTTATATATCATGGGGATTCTACAGTGATGTTTATATATCATGGGGATTCTACAGTGATGTTTATATATCATGGGGATTCTACAGTGATGTTTATATATCATGGGGATTCTACAGTGATGTTTATATATTATGGGGATTCTACAGTGATGTTTATATATCATGTTGGGGATTCTACAGTGATGTTTATATATCATGGGGATTCTACAGTGATGTTTATATATTATGGGGATTCTACAGTGATGTTTATATATCATGGGGATATCTGGGATTCTACAGTGATGTTTATATATCATGGGGATTCTACAGTGATGTTTATATATCATGGGGATTCTACAGTGATGATGGGGTTTATATATCATGATTCTACAGTGGGATTCTACAGTGATGTTTATATATTCATGGGGATTCTACAGTGATGTTTATATATCATGGGGATTCTACAGTGATGTTTATATATCATGGGGATTCTACAGTGATGTTTATATATCATGGGGATTCTACAGTGATGTTTATATATTATGGGGATTCTACAGTGATGTTTATATATCATGGGGATTCTACAGTGATGTTTATATATCATGGGGATTCTACAGTGATGTTTATATATCATGTTGGGGATTCTACAGTGATGTTTCTATATCATGGGGATTCTACAGTGATGTTTCTATATCATGGGGATTCTACAGTGATGTTTCTATATCATGTTGGGGATTCTACAGCGATGTTTATATATCATGTTGGGGATTCTACAGTGATGTTTATGTATCATGTTTGGGATTCTACAGTGATGTTTATATATCATGTTGGGGATTCTACAGTGATGTTTATATATCATGGGGATTCTACAGTGATGTTTATATATCATGGGGATTCTACAGTGATGTTTATATATCATGTTGGGGATTCTACAGTGATGTTTCTATATCATGTTGGGGATTCTACAGTGATGTTTATGTATCATGTTTGGGATTCTACAGTGATGTTTTTATATCATGGGGATTCTAAAGTGATGTTTATATTTCATGTTGGGGATTCTACAGTGATGTTTCTATATCATGTTGGGGATTCTACAGTGATGTTTATGTATCATGTTTGGGATTCTACAGTGATGTTTATATATCATGGGGATTCTACAGTGATGTTTATATATCATGTTTGGGATTCTACAGTGATGTTTTTATATCATGTTTGGGATTCTACAGTGATGTTTATATATCATGTTGGGGATTCTACAGTGATGTTTATATATCATGTTGGGGATTCTACAGTGATGTTTATATATCATGTTGGGGATTCTACAGTGATGTTTCTATATCATGTTGGGGATTCTACAGTGATGTCTATATATCATGTTGGGGATTCTACAGTGATGTTTCTATATCATGTTGGGGATTCTACAGTGATGTTTCTATATCATGTTGGGGATTCTACAGTGATGTTTATATATCATGTTGGGGATTCTACAGTGATGTTTATATATCATGTTGGGGATTCTACAGTGATGTTTCAGTGATGTTTCTATATCATGTTGGGGATTCTACAGTGATGTATCATGTTGGGGATTCTACAGTGATGTTTATATATCATGTTGGGGATTCTACAGTGATGTTTATATATCATGTTGGGGATTCTACAGTGATGTTTCTATATCATGTTGGGGATTCTACAGTGATGTTTCTATATCATGTTGGGGATTCTACAGTGATGTTTCTATATCATGTTGGGGATTCTACAGTGATGTTTATATATCATGTTGGGGATTCTACAGTGATGTTTATATATCATGTTGGGGATTCTACAGTGATGTTTATATATCATGTTGGGGATTCTACAGTGATGTTTCTATATCATGTTGGGGATTCTACAGTGATGTTTATATATCATGTTGGGGATTCTACAGTGATGTTTATATATCATGTTGGGGATTCTACAGTGATGTTTATATATCATGTTGGGGATTCTACAGTGATGTTTATATATCATGTTGGGGATTCTACAGTGATGTTTCTATATCATGTTGGGGATTCTACAGTGATGTTTATATATCATGTTGGGGATTCTACAGTGATGTTTCTATATCATGTTGGGGATTCTACAGTGATGTTTCTATATCATGTTGGGGATTCTACAGTGATGTTTATATATCATGTTGGGGATTCTACAGTGATGTTTCTATATCATGTTGGGGATTCTACAGTGATGTTTATATATCATGTTGTTGATTCTACAGTGATGTTTCTATATCATGTTGGGGATTCTACAGTGATGTTTCTATATCATGTTGGGGATTCTACAGTGATGTTTATATATCATGTTGGGGATTCTACAGTGATGTTTCTATATCATGTTGGGGATTCTACAGTGATGTTTCTATATCATGTTGGGGATTCTACAGTGATGTTTCTATATCATGTTGGGGATTCTACAGTGATGTTTCTATATCATGTTGGGGATTCTACAGTGATGTTTCTATATCATGTTGGGGATTCTACAGTGATGTTTCTATATCATGTTGGGGATTCTACAGTGATGTTTATATATCATGTTGGGGATTCTACAGTGATGTTTCTATATCATGTTGGGGATTCTACAGTGATGTTTCTATATCATGTTGGGGGGATTCTACAGTGATGTTTCTATATCATGTTGGGGATTCTACAGTGATGTTTTATATCATGTTGGGGATTCTACAGTGATGTTTCTATATCATGTTGGGGATTCTACAGTGATGTTTCTATATCATGTTGGGGATTCTACAGTGATGTTTCTATATCATGTTGGGGATTCTACAGTGATGTTTCTATATCATGTTGGGGATGTTTCTATATCATGTTGGGGATTCTACAGTGATGTTTCTATATCATGTTGATACAGTGATGTTTATATATCATGTTGGGGATTCTACAGTGATGATGTTTCTACAGTGATATATCATGTTGGGGATTCTACAGTGATGTTTCTATATCATGTTGGGGATTCTACAGTGATGTTTATATATATATCATGTTGGGGATTCTACAGTGATGTTTATATATCATGTTGGGGATTCTACAGTGATGTTTCTATATCATGTTGGGGATTCTACAGTGATGTTTCTATATCATGTTGGGGATTCTACAGTGATGTTTATATATCATGTTTGATTCTACAGATTCTATCATGTTGGGGATTCTACAGTGATGTTTCTATATCATGTTGGGGATTCTACAGTGATGTTTCTATATCATGTTGGGGATTCTACAGTGATGTTTCTATACATGTTGGGGATTGATGTTTCTATATCATGTTGGGGATGTTTCTATATCATGTTGGGGATTCTACAGTGATGTTTATATATCATGTTGGGGATTCTACACAGTGATGTTTCTATATCATGTTGGGATTCTACAGTGATGTTTCTATATCATGTTGGGGATTCTACAGTGATGTTTCTATATCATGTTGGGGATTCTACAGTGATGTTTCTATATCATGTTGGGGATTCTACAGTGATGTTTCTATATCATGTTGGGGATTTCAAGAAGGTCAGTGGGATATCTGGGGACAGTGATGTTTCTATATCATGTTGGGGATTCTACAGTGATGTTTATATATCATACAGTTGGGGATTCTACAGTGATGTTTCTATATCATGTTGGGGATTCTACAGTGATGTTTATATATCATGTTGGGGATTCTACAGTGATGTTTCTATATCATGTTGGGGATTCTACAGTGATGTTTCTATATCATGTTGGGGATTCTACAGTGATGTTTATATATCATGGGGATTCTACAGTGATGTTTATATATCATGTTGGGGATTCTACAGTGATGTCTATATATCATGTTGGGGATTCTACAGTGATGATGTTTCTATATCATGTTGGGGATTCTACAGTGATGTTTCTATATCATGTTTATATATCAGGGATTCTACAGTGATGTTTATATATCATGTTGGGGATTCTACAGTGATGTTTCTATATCATGTTGGGGATTCTACAGTGATGTTTCTATATCATGTTGGGGATTCTACAGTGATGTTTCTATATCATGTTGGGGATTCTACAGTGATGTTTATATATCATGTTGGGGATTCTACAGTGATGTTTCTATATCATGTTGGGGATTCTACAGTGATGTTTTATATCATGTTGGCAGATTCTACAGTGATGTTTCTATATCATGTTGGGGATTCTACAGTGATGTTTATATATCATGTTGGGGATTCTACAGTGATGTTTCTATATCATGTTGGGGATTCTACAGTGATGTTTCAAATATATATCATGTTGGGGATTCTACAGTGATGTTTATATATCATGTTGGGGATTCTACAGATGTTTCTATATGTTGGGGATTCTACAGTCTATATATCATGTTGGGGATTCTACAGTGATGTTTCTATATCATGTTGGGGATTCTACAGTGATGTTTTCTATATCATGTTGGGGATTCTACAGTGATGTTTCTATATCATGTTGGGGATTCTACAGTGATGTTTCTATATCATGTTGGGGATTCTACAGTGATGTTTCTATATCATGTTGGGGATTCTACAGTGATGTTTCTATATCATGTTGGGGATTCTACAGTGATGTTTATATATCATGTTGGGGATTCTACAGTGATGTTTATATATCATGTTGGGGATTCTATATCATGTTGGGGTGATGTTTCTATATATCATGTTGGGGTGATGTTTATATATCATGTTGGGGATTCTACAGTGATGTTTCTATATCATGTTGGGGATTCTACAGTGATGTTTCTATATCATGTTGGGGATTCTACAGTGATGTTTCTATATCATGTTGGGGATTCTACAGTGATGTTTCTATATCATGTTGGGGATTCTACAGTGATGTTTCTATATCATGTTGGGGATTCTACAGTGATGTTTCTATATCATGTTGGGGATTCTACAGTGATGTTTCTATATCATGTTGGGGATTCTACAGTGATGTTTATATATCATGTTGGGGATTCTACAGTGATGTTTATATATCATGTTGGGGATTCTACAGTGATGTTTATATATCATGTTGGGGATTCTACAGTGATGTTTATATATCATGTTGGGGATTCTACAGTGATGTTTCTATATCATGTTGGGGATTCTACAGTGATGTTTTTCATGTTGGGGATTCTACATGATGTTGGGGATTCTACAGTGATGTTTATATCATCACAGTGATGTATATCATGTTGGGGATTCTACAGTGATGTTTATATATCATGTTGGGGATTCTACAGTGATGTTTATATATCATGTTGGGGATTCTACAGTGATGTTTATATATCATGTTGGGGATTCTACAGTGATGTTTCTATATCATGTTGGGGATTCTACAGTGATGTTTCTATATCATGTTGGGGATTCTACAGTGATGTTTATACATCATGTTGGGGATTCTACAGTGATGTTTCTATATCATGTTGGGGATTCTACAGTGATGTTTTTATATACTGTTGGGGATTCTACAGTAATATGCAGTAGCATCAGTGGAGGAAGAGTGTCTTTCTATTTCGTTTCATTTGCCCAGAAGGTAAAATGTGTGACTTCATGCGTGCTGCCTCCGTATGTGATCTACATGCAAAGGGGGACGAAACAGACTGAGCGTAATGTAGCCGCTGACCTCAATGTACTTTGTGAAGCCAATTTTACTGGATCCTAGAAGACGCTGGTTTATGATATGTACAACAACAACCAATGGGAATGCTCTATTTCAACACAGTACCCAATGAGACTAACTCAATGAAAATTCTGACTTGGGGTGTATCTCGTGAAGCCACAGTTCCTGCAGTCAATGGGACAGCTCTGCTGCAAAAATGCGACCATTGGGACACTTTGTTACAACAGAACAGCCAATGGAATTGCTCTGCTGCAACACACACAGCAGCAAATGGGACAGCTCTGCTGCAACACAACATCCAATGGAATTGCTCTGCTGCAACACACAGAGGAGCCTATGGAATTGCTCTGCTGCAACACAACAGCCAATGGAATTGCTCTGCTGCAGCACAACAGCCAATGGAATTGCTCTGTTGCAACACAACAGCCAGTGGAATTGCTCTGTTGCAACACAACATCAGCTGAGGAAGTTGTAGAGCAGGGGATGATTCCTCCTGTAACTCTGTGGGCTCCATCCACCTCTCTCGACCCAGGGCATATCTACCAGTACACACACACACGCACACACACACACACACACACACACATACACACACACACGCGCGCACACGCACACAATGCACACCCAAAGGCATGCATGCACTCACACATTCAAAAATCACAAGCACACACACAAATCATTTGAATGTCATTAACATAGCATGATTTACATATTTAGCAATTATAAATTAACATGGTGCAATTAGCCTTACAAAGTCATGTTGAGTTATTCCTGTCAATTGTTTGGTAAAAAAAAAAGAATCATCCACCCCCCCTTCTCACCAAGACGTCCTGTTCCAGAACAGCTGTGTAAAATGAGAACCATCTTATGAACTCTTATGGTTATTTCTGATTGGTTAATATACCCATCACACCACAGAAAATTGAGACTCACATTTTTTTTTTTTCTATACGGTGTCCATATTAGGACATCCTCATCAGGACTTGAGACTGAGGTGTTCCTAATATGGACACCTTACTCCCGTTATGTATAAGTCAGCGTTTGTTCGCGAATAGAAGAGTACTCGAACTACTGAATCTGGAACTAAAACTGATATTATAAACTGGGTGGTTCGAGCCCTGAATGCTGATTGGCTGACAGCCGTGGTATATCAGACCGTATACCACGGGTATGACAAAACATTTATTTTGACTGCTCTAATTACATTGGTAACCAGTTTATAATAGAAATAAGGAACCTCGGGGGTTTGTGGTATATGGCCGATGTACCACGGCTAAGGGCTGTATGCAGCACAGGAGGTTGGTGGCGCCTTCATTTGGGAGGACGGGCTTGTGTTAATGGCTGGAGCGGAATAGGTGGGATGGGATCAAACACATCGAACACACGGTTTAAAGCCGTTCCATTCGCTCCGTTCCAGCCTTTATTATGAGCCGTCCTCCCCTCAGCAGCCTCTGCGTTGTGACTAAGAACAGCTCGTAGCCGTGGTATAATGGCCGTATACCACACCTCCTCCTTATCGCTTCATTATATAATGGCTCCGTAGTTTGAATAGGTGGTGACCATGGTGACCTGAAACCGTTGAAATAGTATTTGTTTTCTTTCCAACACTTTGACCACGTCATTGAGTCTGTCTGGAGTGCAAGATGGGCAGGGGTTTGCAATTTTCAGACCATTTCATTGGTCCAACCGTGCCAGGCAAGCTCAATGAAGCACAACCTAAAGCATACGGAAATAAATCAAATAATATTTGAACCCAGTTCTACTCTGTACTCCCTGCGTGGACTTGATATAGGACTTATATCCCCATAGAGTAGGGTCATTCCCTCAGTAGGGGGAGGCAGGGAGGGAAAACATACTGTAACTGAACGCAGTGACCTCATGTGACATGCAGCTCTGATGCTGTTGACCATTGGCTCAAACCCATTACAGATTATTATATTAACATTCATTTACATGCACGGCAAAAAGATGAGTTATAAACACGACGACAAAAAAACACATTTTCTTGAAGAGTTGAACAGAGAGAGCTGGTGCATTGGTGTAAATGCCAGATGGGCTGGCCCCTCTTCAGCCCAGTGGGCCCCTCTAAACCAGGGTTTGGTGTAAATGCCAGATGGGCTGGCCCCTCTAAACCAGGGGTTTGGTGTAAATGCCAGATGGGCTGGCCCCTCTTCAGCCCAGTGGGCCTGTCTAAACCAGGGGTTTGGTGTAAATGCCAGATGGGCTGGCCCCTCTAAACCAGGGGTTTGGTGTAAATGCCAGATGGGCTGGCCCCTCTTCAGCTCAGTGGGCCTGTCTAAACCAGGGGTTTGGTGTAAATGCCAGATGGGCTGGCCCCTCTTCAGCCCAGTGGGCCCCTCTAAACCAGGGGTTTGGTGTAAATGCCAGATGGGCTGGCCCCTCTTCAGCCCAGTGGGCCCCTCTAAACCAGGGGTTTGGTGTAAATGCCAGATGGGCTGGCCCCTCTTCAGCCCAGTGGGCCCCTCTAAACCAGGGGTTTGGTGTAAATGCCAGATGGGCTGGCCCCTCTTCAGCCCAGTGGGCCCCTCTAAACCAGGGGTTTGGTGTAAATGCCAGATGGGCTGGCCCCTCTTCAGCCCAGTGGGCCCCTCTAAACCAGGGGTTTGGTGTAAATGCCAGATGGGCTGGCCCCTCTTCAGCCCAGTGGGCCCCTCTAAACCAGGGGTTTGGTGTAAATGCCAGATGGGCTGGCCCCTCTTCAGCCCAGTGGGCCCCTCTAAACCAGGGGTTTGGTGTAAATGCCAGATGGGCTGGCCCCTCTAAACCAGGGCCCAGTGGGCCCTCTAAAACCAGGGGTTTGGTGTAAATGCCAGATGGGCTGGCCCCTCTTGTGCCCAGTGGGAAGAAGAAATAATAATATTCTGAAACCAGGGGTTTGGTTAAATGCCAGATGTGGATTATCAACATTGGCCCCTCTATCATCATCCAGATGGGCCCCTCTAAACCAGGGGTTTGGTTAAATGCCAGATGGGCTTCCCCTCTTCAGCATCACCACCACCACCCCATCTAAACCACCACCATTTGGTGTAAATGCCAGATGGGCTGGCCCCTCTTCAGCCCAGTGGGCCCCTCTAAACCAGGGGTTTGGTGTAAATGCCAGATGGGCTACCACCCCTCTTCAGCCCAGTCACCCCTCTAAACCAGGGGTTTGGTGTAAATGCCAGATGGGTCATCCCCTCTTCAGCCCAGTGGGCCCCTCTAAACCAGGGGTTTGGTGTAAATGCCAGATGGGCTGGCCCCTCTTCAGCCCAGTGGGCCCCTCTAAACCAGGGGTTTGGTGTAAATGCCAGATGGGCTGGCCCCTCTTCAGCCCAGTGGGCCCCTCTAAACCAGGGGTTTGGTGTAAATGCCAGATGGGCTGGCCCCTCTTCAGCCCAGTTATCTGGGCCCCTCTAAACCAGGGGTTTGGTGTAAATGCCAGATGGTATCTGTGTCAGCCTGTCTCTTCAGCCCAGTGGGCCCCTCTAAACCAGGGGTTTGCTGTAAATGCCAGATGGGCTGGCCCCTCTAAACCAGGGGTTTGGTGTAAATGCCACGATTACAACACTAACAACTCACAAGTCGAATATGAAGTCAGATTTTCCAGGTTGTAACCTTCTGTTGTGTTCGGGAAGAAGAAATAATAATATTCTGAAATTGGTGGCTTTACATTAATGTATAGAATGTGATGATTATCAACATTATCACAACATCATTATTATCATCATCAAGATCATCACCACCATCATCAACATCATCTTCATCATCGCCATCATTATCATCAGCCATCATTATCATTATCTTCATCATCTTCATCATCTTCATCATCACCACCACCACCATCATCATCATCATCATCACCACCATCTTCATCATTATCTTCATCATCATCACCACCACCACCATCATCATCATCATCACCACCATCTTCATCATCACCACCATCATCAACATCATCTTCATCATGTGTCAGGCCCATTATCTGTGTCAGCCCATTATCTGTGTCAGCCATCATTATCTGTGTCAGCTCTGTCATCTGTCAGCTCATTATCACCAGCTCTGTTATCCATTATCTGTGTCAGCTCATTATCTGTGTCAGCCCTGTTATCTGTGTCATTCTGTTATCTGTGTCAGCTCATTATCTGTGTCAGCTCATTATGTTCATCATCTGTGTCAGCAACTGTTATCTGTGTCAGCTCTGTTATCTGTGTCAGCTCCATTATCTGTGTCAGCTCCTGTTATCTGTGTCAGGCCCATTATCTGTGTCAGCCCTGTTATCTGTGTCAGCTCTGTTATCTGTGTCAGCTCCATTATCTGTGTCAGCCCTGTTATCTGTGTCAGCCCTGTTATCTGTGTCAGCCCTGTTATCTGTGTCAGCTCTGTTATCTGTGTCAGCTCCATTATCTGTGTCAGCTCTGTTATCTGTGTCAGCTCTGTTATCTGTGTCAGCTCTGTTATCTGTGTCAGCCCTGTTATCTGTGTCAGCTCTGTTATCTGTGTCAGCTCTGTTATCTGTGTCAGCTCCATTATCTGTGTCAGCTCTGTTATCTGTTATCTGTGTCAGCTCCTGTTATCTGTGTCAGCTCTGTTATCTGTGTCAGCTCTGTTATCTGTGTCAGCTCTGTTATCTGTGTCAGCTCTGTTATCTGTGTCAGCTCTGTTATCTGTGTCAGCTCCATTATCTGTGTCAGCTCTGTTATCTGTGTCAGCTCTGTTATCTGTGTCAGCTCTGTTATCTGTGTCAGCTCTGTTATCTGTGTCAGCCCCGTTATCTGTGTCAGCTCCGTTATCTGTGTCAGCTCCGTTATCTGTGTCAGCTCTGTTATCTGTGTCAGCTCTGTTATCTGTGTCAGCTCCGTTATCTGTGTCAGCTCTGTTATCTGTGCCAATCAATATTGTTCTAATTATAGACGTGGCACTGTTATGAATATCCCCAATGTATTGGGTCGCTAACATGGCTGCCATACTTTAAATACATGGTTTTCATGGTCCTGTCCTGGTCCTCAGGTCAGGGGGCCACTATGGGGGTAGAACCCAGCGGTGGTGACCTTACACTGGGGTTAACCCTACAGGAATGCTGCCTCTGGCCGAGTCCCAAATAGCACTATATAGGGAATAGGGTGCCATTGGGGAAGCAGTCTATCTCTCTGGTCCTATACACACTCAGGTTGAACTGATCTACAACTCTCTCTCTCTCTTCCCCCTCGCTCAATCTTTCGCTCGCTCTCTCTTTCACTCGCTCTCTCTTTCACTCGCTCTCTCTTTCACTCTCTCTCTCTCTCTCTCTCTCTCTCTCTCTCGCTCTCTCTCTCTCTCGCTCACTCTCTCTCTCTCTCGCTCACTCTCTCTTTCGCTCACTCTCTCTTACACTCTCTCTCGCTCTCTCTCTCACTCTCTCTTTCGCTCACTCTCTCGCTCACTCTCTCTCTCTCTTTCTCTCTCTCGCTCTCTCTCTCGCTCTCTCGCTCTCTCTCTCGCTCTCTCTCTCGCTCTCTCTCTCTCTTTCGCTCTCTCTCTCTCTCTCGCTCTCTCGCTCTCTCTCTCTCTTCCCCCTCGCTCTCTCTCTCCTCTCTCTCTCTCTTCCCCCTCGCTCTCTCTTCCCCCTCGCTCTCTCTTCCCCCTCGCTCTCTCGCTCCTCTCTCTCCCCCCTCCCCCTCTCTCTATCTCCCCCCCCTCTCTCTCTCACCCCCTCTCTCATCCCCCCCTCTCTCTCTCTCTCTATCTCTCCCCCTCTCTCTCTCACCCCCTCTCTCATCCCCCTCTCCCACCCCCTCTCTCATCCCCCCTCTCTCACCCCCTCTCTCATCCCCCCTCTCTCATCTCTCTCTCTCTCTCGTAATCCAACCAGAATGAACAGCAAGGTCAAGGGGGTATCTCATCAAAAGCTTTACAAATAACTATGAAGGCTATGAATATGTATTCATGTGTTGGTGTTGTTTGTTCTATCATGATTTCATCTGTTTTTCTGGTCGTCATGTGGCCTGTTGTTTTGTTGGTGTTGTTTGAATGCCCAGTTCATTCTTCCTGTACTGTCTCCAGTACCAGAAAACACATCACAATTTAACACAACAACAATAATAACAACAACAACAACAACATATACCAGAGGCTAAAGCTAAGACCCTGTATTTAGCAACTTGAGGTTTCTGGGTATTATTTTACACATTTAGCTTTGGAAGTTGTTTTTATTCTTCTCCTTTTTGGCTTTGTGAACATGCAACAGTGAGTTCTGCAACAGTGAGTCCTGCAGCAGTGAGTCCTGCAACAGTGAGTCCTGCAGTAGTGAGTCCTGCAACAGTGAGTCCTGCAACAGTGAGTTCTGCAACAGTGAGTCCTGCAGTAGTGAGTCCTGCAACAGTGAGTCCTGCAACAGTGAGTCCTGCAGCAGTGTGTCCTGCAACAGTGAGTCCTGCAACAGTGAGTCCTGCAGCAGTGAGTCCTGCAACAGTGAGTCCTGCAACAGTGAGTCCTGCAGCAGTGTGTCCTGCAACAGTGAGTCCTGCAACAGTGAGTTCTGCAACAGTGAGTCCTGCAACAGTGAGTCCTGCAACAGTGAGTCCTGCAGTAGTGAGTCCTGCAACAGTGAGTCCTGCAACAGTGAGTCCTGCAACAGTGAGTCCTGCAGTAGTGAGTCCTGCAACAGTAAGTCCTGCTACAGTGAGTCCTGCAGCAGTGAGTCCTGCAACAGTGAGTCCTGCAGCAGTGAGTCCTGCAGTAGTGAGTCCTGCAGCAGTGAGTCCTGCAACAGTGAGTCCTGCAGTAGTGAGTCCTGCAACAGTGAGTCCTGCAGTAGTGAGTCCTGCAGCAGTGAGTCCTGCAGCAGTGAGTCCTGCAGCAGTGAGTCCTGCAACAGTGAGTCCTGCAACAGTGAGTCTGGGTCAGAGGGGTCCAACATGGGAGGTCCAACATGGGAGGTCTGGTCTGGGTCAGAGGGGTCCAACATGGGAGGTCTGGGTCAGAGGGGTCCAACATGGGAGGTCTGGGTCAGAGGGGTCCAACATGGGAGGGCTGGGTCAGAGGGGTCCAACATGGGAGGTCTGGTCTGGGTCAGAGGGGTCCAACATGGGAGGTCTGGGTCAGAGGGGTCCAACATGGGAGGTCTGGTCTGGGTCAGAGGGGTCCAACATGGGAGGTCTGGGTCAGAGGGGTCCAACATGGGAGGTCTGGGTCAGAGGGGTCCAACATGGGAGGGCTGAGTCAGAGGGGTCCAACATGGGAGGGCTGGTCTGGGTCAGAGGGGTCCAACATGGGAGGTCTGGTCTGGGTCAGAGGGGTCCAACATGGGAGGTCTGGTCTGGGTCAGAGGGGTCCAACATGGGAGGGCTGGTCTGGGTCAGAGGGGTCCAACATGGGAGGTCTGGTCTGGGTCAGAGGGGTCCAACATGGGAGGTCTGGTCTGGGTCAGAGGGGTCCAACATGGGAGGTCTGGTCTGGGTCAGAGGGGTCCAACATGGGAGGTCTGGTCTGGGTCAGAGGGGTCTAACATGGGAGGTCTGGGTCAGAGGGGTCCAACATGGGAGGTCTGGTCTGGGTCAGAGGGGTCCAACATGGGAGGTCTGGGTCAGAGGGTCCCAACATGGGAGGTCTGGTCTGGGTCAGAGGGGTCCAACATGGGAGGGCTGGTCTGGGTCAGAGGTGTTCAACATGGGAGGGCTGGTCTGGGTCAGAGGGGTCCAACATGGTAGGTCTAGCTTGTTCTATGTTTCTCTCATTTTGCTGTGGAATGGAGAGGATCGAGTAGGTGTCTCTCTCTCCCACTAACACTGTTTCAGGGTGACGATACGAACATTGAGACACACACGGGTCCTGGGTCTGTCAAGGCCATCTCGATCATTAACATAGGTCCAGGGTGACGGCCATTGAGAAACACACCTCTCCTGAAACACACTGCCCAGCTCCAGAGTGTTACCAGGGTGTTACGTCATTAATCCTCCCCGTCCTCTCCAGTCTCTGCTGTAGTTACCAGGGTGTTACGTCATTAATCTTCCCCGTCCTCTCCAGTCTCTGCTGTAGTTACCAGGGTGTTACGTTATTAATCTTCCCCGTCCTCTCCAGTCTCTGCTGTAGTTACCAGGGTGTTACGTCATTAATCTTCCCCGTCCTCTCCAGTCTCTGCTGTAGTTACCAGGGTGTTACATCATTAATCTTCCCCGTCCTCTCCAGTCTCTGCTGTAGTTACCAGGGTGTTACGTCATTAATCTTCCCCGTCCTCTCCCAGTCTCTGCTGTAGTTACCAGGGTGTTACGTCATTAATCTTCCCCGTCCGCTCCAGTCTCTACTGTAGTTACCAGGGTGTTACGTCATTAATCTTCCCCGTCCTCCCCAGTCTCAGAGGTGGCTCTCTGCATTTCCTCTAGGAGCCTCGTAACACTCTGACACCCTGTCCGTCAAGCAGATTTCATCCATATGATCCTCTATCAGTGTGTGACTACAGCTGATGGTGCCCTCACGTGGTAGGGAGGGAAACTGCATGGACGACCCTGTGTTCTTCCTGCTCCGCCCCATGCCATTCTGACAGCTCACCACCAGGAGGTGCTTCTCCTCTGGGGAGCAGCCTGGGCCCTGGCCAGGGGGAGCAGGGGAGGAGGTGGTGATGTCGGGGAGGTGGGGGTGGAGGAGCATTGAGGAGGGGTGCGAGGGGTCGTGACCCCCGTGAGCGTGCCCGTGACCCAGCAGGCTGCTGCTCTTAGTGTTGAGGTGGGGCGTCTGGCTATAGGTGTGGCGGTACTCCTCCTCGATGTTACGACCCAGCTTCCAACGCTTCCACTTCTTCAGGATCTCTGACTGGACCTTGGGGGGAGAGGGGGAGAGAAAAAGGGGTGTGGAGGAAGGAAGAGAGAGAGAGTGAAATACAGACACACAGAGACATGGTGAAAAGAGAGAGAGAAAGATAAAGAAGAAGAAAGAGAGAGAGAGAGAAAGAGAGAGAGATAAAGAGAGAGAGAGAGAGAGAGAGAGAGAGACAGAGAGAGAGAGATAAAGAGAGAGAGAGAGAGAGAGAGAGAGAGAGAGAGAGAGAGAGAGAGAGAGAAAGAGAGAGAGAAGAGAAAGAGAGAGAGATAAAGAGAGAGAGAGATTTTATGTGTGATGTTCATGTTAAATTGAGAGTTGTTCAGGTAAATGTGAGACCAAGTTTAGAAGAAGAGGAGGAGAAAGAGGTCTTACCTCTTTGTTGACAAAGCAGTATAAGATAGCTACCAGAAGACCCTGTAGAAACACCAAGATCTGAGTCAACACACACAACAATTTTTTGTAACGTAACATTTTGTTACATTACAGCCTTATTCTAAAATTGATTAAATCAATTTTAAAACATCCTCATCAATCTACACACAATACCCCATAATGACATCACAATACCCCATAATGACATCACAATACCCCATAATGACATCACAATACCCCATAATGACATCACAATACCCCATAATGACATCACAATACCCCATAATGACATCACAATACCCCATAATGACATCACAATACCCCATAATGACATCACAATACCCCATAATGACATCACAATACCCCATAATGACATCACAATACCCCATAATGACATCACAATACCCCATAATGACAAAGCAAAAACCGATTTTAGAAATGTTTCCAAATAAAAAAAATAAGAAACTGAAATATGACATTTACATAATTATTCAGACCCTTTCGCTATGAGACTCGAAATTGAGCTCAGGTGCATTCTGTTTCCATTGATCATCCTTGAGATGTTTCTACAACTTGATTGGAGTCCACCTGTGTTAAATTCAATTGATTGGTCATCATCTGGAAAGGCACACACCAGTCTATAAAAGGTCCCACAGTTGACAGTGCACGTCAGAGCAAAAACCAAGCCATGAGGTCAAAGGAGTTGTCCGTGGAGCTCCAAGACAGGATTGTGTCGAGGCACAGATCTGGGGAAGGGTACCAAGAAAATGTCTGCAGCATTGAAGGTCCCCAAGAACACAGTGGCCTCCATCATTCTTAAATGGAAGAAGTTTGGAACCACCAAGACTTTTCCTAGAGCTGGCCGCCCGGCCAAACTGAGCAATCTGGGGAGAAGGACCTTGGTCAGGGAGGAGACCAAGAACCTGATGGTCACTTTGACAGAGCTTCAGAGTTCCTCTATGGTGATGGTAGAACCTTCTAGAAGGAAAACCATCTTTGCAGCATCATCAATCAGCCGCTCTCTCTCTCTCTCTCTCTCTCTCTCTCTCTCTCTCTCTCTCTCTCTCTCTCTCTCTCTCTCTCTCTCTCTCTCTCACTGAGTCTCTCTCTCTCTCTCTCTCTCTCTCTCTCTCTCTCTCTCTCAGATGTAGAGGGGTGTTAGTGTCACTGTCACAACTCCATACTGCACACAGGCTTCTACTGTGTGATCTCTGACTGAGACTTGAGTACGGCTCCAGAGAAAACAGACTCCTTCTTACTTTCAGACAGGCTCTGTATGTCAACGTCACACAACTACATTTACCTTCACAGTGTAACAGAGGAGGGAAAGCTGTGTTCTGTGTCTCGGGCAGTTTTGGCACAAATACATTTACCTTCACAGTGTAACAGAGGAGGGAAAGCTGTGTTCTGTGTGTCGGGCAGTTTTGGCACAAATACATTTACCTTCACAATGTAACAGAGGAGGGAAAGCTGTGTTCTGTGTCTCGGGCTGTACAGTCGTGGCCAAAAGTTTTGAGAATGATACAAATATTAATTTCCACAAAGTTTGCAGCTTCAGTGTCTTTAGACAGATGTTACTATGGATACTGAAGTATAATTACAAGCATTTCATAAGTGTCAAAGGCTTTTAATGACAATTACATGAAGTTGATGCAAAGAGTCAATATTTGCAGTGTTGACACTTCCTTTTCAAGACCTCTGCAATCTACCCTGGCATGCTGTCAATTAACTTCTGGGCCACATCCTGACTGATGGCAGCCCATTATTGCATCATCAATGCTTGGAGTTTGTCAGAATCTGTGGGATTTTGTTTGTCCACCCGCCTCTTGAGGATTGACCACAAGTTCTCAATGGGACTAAGGTCTGGGGAGTTTCCTGGCCATGGACCCAAAATATCGATGTTTTGTTCCCCGAGCCACTTAGTTACCACTTTTGCCTTATGGCAAGGTGCTCCATCATGCTGGAAAAGGCATTGTTCGTCACCAAACTGTTCCTGTATGGTTGGGAGAGGTTGGTCCCGGAGGATGTGTTGGTACCATTCTTTATTCATGGCCGTGTTCTTTGGCAAAATTGTCAGTGAGCCCACTCCCTTGGCTGAGAAGCAACCCCATGATTCCAAGTGTGTGTGTGTGTGTGCGTGTGTGTGTGTGTGTGTGTGTGTGCATCTGTGTGTGTGTGTGTGTGTGTGTGTGTGTGTGTGTGCATCTGTGTGTGTGTGTGTGTGTGTGCATCTGTGTGTGTGTGTGTGTGTATGTGTGTGTGTGTGTGTGTGTGTGTGTGTGTGTGTGTGTGTGTGTGTGCATCTGTGTGTGTGCATCTGTGTGTGTGCATCTGTGTGTGTGTGCATCTGTGTGTGTGTGTGTGTCTGACCTGGAAGGAGGTGAAGAAGAGGTCGATGAAGAGTTTGGTGAGACGCAGGGTGATGGTGGCCTTGGTGGACTCATCCGTCACGAAGACAAACACCACCAAGTGTATCCCTAGTAGAGGGATCAGGGTTAGGGTAGACTTAGCCAACCTGGGAGAGAGAGGGGAGGAAGAGGGGAGGGAGAGAGATAGATAGATAGATAGATAGATAGATAGATAGATAGATAGATAGATAGATAGATAGATAGATAGATAGATAGATAGATAGATAGATAGATAGGGAGAGGAGGAGGGTGAGTTGGGAGGGTGGGAGAGAGAGAGGGGAGAGGGGAGGGAGAGCGGAGGGATGGAGGGAGAGAGAGCGAGAGAGAGAGAGAGGGGAGACGGGAGCGAAAGAGAGAGAAGGGGAGAGGGGAGGGTGGGAGAGAGCGAGAGAGATAGGGGAGAGGGGAGGGAAAGAGAGAGGGAGGGAGAGGGGAGGGTGAGGGTGAGGGTGGGAGAGAGCGAGAGAGATAGGGGAGAGGGGAGGGAAAGAGAGAGGGAGGGAGAGGGGAGGGTGAGGGTGAGGGTGGGAGAGAGAGAGAGAGGGGGGGGGAGAGGGGAGGAGGGAGAGAGAGACAGGGGAGAGGGGAGGGAGAGAGAGAGAGGGGAGGGGAGGGAGAGAGAGGGGAGAGGGGAGGGAGAGAGAGAGGGGAGGGAGAGAGAGAGGGGAGGGAGAGAGAAAGAAAGAGAGGGAAGGAAGGGGGAAGGAGGGAGAGAGAGAAGGTTAGAGAGTTGCAGGGAGAGGGGGAGAGAGAGAGGAAGAGAGAGAGAGCTGAGATAAGGTTGATGATATTATAAACAGAGGAAAGGGTTTTCATTGTGAAACAAAGAAAGAAAGAAAGAAAGAAAGAAAGAAAGAAAGAGCTCACCGGAACTTGTAGTCGGAGTATCTCATCTGGTGAGCCCTCAGTTTGGACACCAGGATCTTTATTATGTGGATGAAGATCAGGAAGTTAATCTGCAAAGAACAGGAAGTCAGAAACAAGTGACGACTTGTCAACATGCAGAACAGAACAGTGGTGGGTTTGCAAAGAGCTCCGTAGCACTCCATTCTTAGAATTTGTTTTACTTTAAAAGGGTTCTTCTTCCTTTTGAAGAACCATTTTTGGTTCTAGGTAGAACCCCTTTGAGTTCCATGTAGAACCCCTTTACACAGAGGGTTGTACATGGAACCCAAAAGGGTTCTACCTGGAACCCAAAAGGGTTCTACCTGGAACCAAAAAGGGTTCTACCTGGAACCAAAAAGGGTTATCCTATGGGCACAGCCGAAGAACCCTTATGGAACCCTTTTTTCTGTGAGTGTACATACTGTAAGATCATAGGGCGACACACATTTGGCCCAGCATCGTCCGGGTTACGGTTTGGCCGGGGTACGCCGTCATTGTAAATAAGAATTTGTTCTTAACTGACTTGCCTTGTTAATTAAAGGTTCAAATAAAATAAATCCCAAACAATCTTAGGACGGGAATCAATCTGACCGCGCATTGATGGCTATGCACCTTTTAAAGGCAATGCTTCCACGATTGATGGCTATGCACCTTTTAAAGGCAATGCTTCCACGATTGATGGCTATGCACCTTTTAAAGGCAATGCTTCCACGATTGATGGCTATGCACCTTTTAAAGGCAATGCTTCCACGATTGTTGGCTATGCACCTTTTAAAGGCAATGGCTATGCACCTTTTAAAGGCAATGGCGAATGCTTGCACCTTTTAAACGATTGATGGCTATGCACCTTTTAAAGGCAATGCTTCCACGATTGTTGGCTATGCACCTTTTAAAGGCAATGCTTCCACGATTGTTGGCTATGCACCTTTTAAAGGCAATGCTTCCACGATTACGGAGACTGAATTCACGGTAAACGGTAAACGCTGCACATATCGGCTCAGTAGGAAATTAACTTTCAATGTCAAACCGGCTATAACACTGATTTACCGCTAATGGGACTGAATCCAGACCGTAGCCTTGGTTACAGACACGTTGTGCTGCAGCATAGTCAACTCATATGCTCCTTGTCATGGCTAGCATGTTTAAATAGGAGTTGACACGACAGTCCTAACAGATCTAGGACCGTCAGGCTAGCATGTTTAAATAGGAGTTGACACGACAGGCTAGCATGTTTAAATAGGAGTTGACACGACAGGCTAGCATGTTTAAATAGGAGTTGACACGACAGGCTAGCATGTTTAAATAGGAGTTGACACGACAGGCTAGCATGTTTAAATAGGAGTTGACACGACAGTCCTAACAGATCTAGGACCGTCAGGCTAGCATGTTTAAATAGGAGTTGACACGACAGTCCTAACAGATCTAGGACCGTCAGGCTAGCATGTTTAAATAGGAGTTGACACGTCAGGCTAGCATGTTTAAATAGGAGTTGACACGACAGTCCTAACAGATCTAGGACCGTCAGGCTAGCATGTTTAAATAGGAGTTGACACGACAGGCTAGCATGTTTAAATAGGAGTTGACACGACAGTCCTAACAGATCTAGGACCATCAGGCTAACATGTTGAGGGCTACGTGAACAGATACAACTATGTCCTCTGACGTTGACTCAAACGAGTGTCCTAAACCAAACAGACCGGGATAAAGAGGTGAGGGAGTGGCGTTGTGTTATCACGGGCTACGTAAAACAGCAAAGCAGGAAGTGACCTCACCACCTTTGTCTCTGTGAATACTCAAACACAGGAATTCCTGTAAGGTACAGGAACTAGAGCCACTTAGGAAGAGGATTGATGTTAGGAAAGTATGTCGACTCAACTCGACTCGGGGTGTCTGTCTGTGTGTTTTATGGAACCTTTATTTAACAAGGCAGGTCAGTTAAGAACAAATTCTTATTTACAATGACGGCCTAGGAACAGTGGGTTAACTGCTTGTTCAGGCCAAACCCGGACGACGGTGGGCCAATTGTGCACCGCCCTATGGGACTCCCAGTCACCATACATCCTGGAATCGAACCAGTGTCTGTAGTGACACCGCTCGCACTGAGATCCAGTGCCTTAGACCGCTGCACCACTCTGGGAGCACGCAGGCGGTGTTCCAAATGACACACTGTTCCCTACACAGTGAACTACTCAGGGCGCACGCAGGCGGTGTTCCAAATGACACACTGTTCCCTACACAGTGAACTACTCAGGGCGCACGCAGGCGGTGTTCCAAATGACACACTGTTCCCTACACAGTGAACTACTCGGGGCGCACACAGGCGGTGTTCCCAATGACACACTGTTCCCTACACAGTGAACTACTCAGGGCGCACACAGGCGGTGTTCCAAATGACACACTGTTCCCTACACAGTGAACTACTCAGTGTTCCAAATGACACACTGGGCAGTGAACTACTCGGGGCGCACGCAGGGGACACACTGTTCCCTACACAGTGAACTACTCGGGCGCACGCACAGGCGGTGTTCCAAATGACACACTGTTCCCTACACAGGCGGTGTTCCCAATGACACACTGTTCCCTACACAGTGAACTACTCAGGCGGTGTTCCAAATGACACACTGTTCCCTACACAGTGAACTACTCGGGCGCACAGGCGGTGTTCCAAATGACACACTGTTCCCTACACAGTGAACTACTCAGGCGGGCAAATGCACTGTTCCCTACACAGTGAACTAGCGCACACAGGCGGTGTTCCCAATGACACACTGTTTCACAGTGAAAAGGCGGTGTTCCAAATGACACACTGTTCCCTACACAGTGAACTACTCGGGGCGCACGCAGGCGGTGTTCCAAATGACACACTGTTCCCTACACAGTGAACTACTCGGGGCGCACACAGGCGGTGTTCCCAATGACACACTGTTCCCTACACAGTGAACTGGATGTGGTGCTCTTTGGGTTTCAGCCCTGATGCGACGGTCGCCGTGACGAATCTTCCTCTTCTATAAACCCATGTTCTGACCTTTCATTAACACCACGGTCATGGCGGGGCAGCAGGGGGTCCAACTGGGTCAGGACTTCATCAAAACACCCAAACGGATATGGAGGAAAGATAGACTGTTGAATTCTGACCTACTATATAGGTGGTATGTTGACTTGGAGAGTCTGTCTGATATGACAACTGCCGTGACGAATCTCCCTCTTATATACAGTCAGCCCTTCCAGGAGGAGGCTATTAATAACTCCAGGGTCACATTGGAGTGGTAGGGAGTAGGAAAGTGGGGTCGGGACATCAAACCATAACATCGGGACATCAAACCAAAACATCGGGACATCAAACCAAAACATCGGGACATCAAACCATAACATTGGGAAATCAAACCACAACATCGGAACATCAAACTATACCATGGGGACATCAAACCAAAACATCGGGACATCAAACCATAACATCGGGACATCAAACCATAACATCAGGACATCAAACCAAAACATCAGGACATCAAACCATAACATCGGGACATCAAACCATAACATCAGGACATCAAACTATACCATGGGGACATCAAACCATAACATCGGGACATCGAACCATAACATGGGGACATCAAACCACAACAGAGAAGGAATGCTGACATGACTTACATCAGCTAGTATGGAGTCTGTCTGATGTATAGTTGCAAAATTCTGGTAACTTTCCCCAAATCCCTGTTTCTGTCTTCATGTTTATGGTCAGGGTCAGTGGTAGGAGATACCATTCAACACTGTCTTCATGTTTAAGGTCAGTGGTAGGAGATACCCTTCAACACTGTCTTCATGTTTAAGGTCAGTGGTAGGAGATACCCTTCAACACTGTCTTCATGTTTAAGGTCACTGGTAGGAGCCACCCTTCAACACTGTCTTCATGTTTAAGGTCAGGGTCAGTGGTAGGAGATACCCTTCAACACTGTCTTCATGTTTAAGGTCAGTGGTAGGAGATACCCTTCAACACTGTCTTCATGTTTAAGGTCAGGTTCAGTGGTAGGAGATACCCTTCAACACTGTCTACATGTTTAAGGTCAGTGGTAGGAGATACCCTTCAACACTGTCTTCATGTTTAAGGTCAGTGGTAGGAGATACCCTTCAACACTGTCTTCATGTTTAAGGTCAGTGGTAGGAGATACCCTTCAACACTGTCTTCATGTTTAAGGTCAGGGTCAGTGGTAGGAGATACCCTTCATGTTAAGGTCAGTGGTAGGAGATACCCTTCAACACTGTCTTCATGTTTAGATACCCTTCAACACTGTCTTCATGTTTAAGGTCAGTGGTAGGAGATACCCTTCAACACTGTCTTCATGTTTAAGGTCAGTGGTAGGAGATACCCTTCAACACTGTCTTCCTGTTTAAGGTCAGGGTCAGTGGTAGGAGATACCCTTCAACACTGTCTTCATGTTTAAGGTCAGTGGTAGGAGAAACCCTTCAACACTGTCTTCATGTTTAAGGTCAGTGGTAGGAGATACCCTTCAACACTGTCTTCATGTTTAAGGTCAGGGTCAGTGGTAGGAGATACCCTTCAACACTGTCTACATGTTTAAGGTCAGGGTCAGTGGTAGGAGATACCCTTCAACACTGTCTTCATGTTTAAGGTCAGGGTCAGTGGTAGGAGATACCCTTCAACACTGTCTACATGTTTAAGGTCAGTGGTAGGAGATACCTTTCAACACTGTCTTCATGTTTAAGGTCAGGGTCAGTGGTAGGAGATACCCTTCAACACTGTCTTCATGTTTAAGGTCAGTGGTAGGAGATACCTTTCAACACTGTCTTCATGTTTAAGGTCAGGGTCAGTGGTCAGGACTGTCTTCATGATACCCTTCAACACTGTCTTCATGTTTAAGGTCAGGGTCAGTGGTAGGAGATACCCTTCAACACTGTCTTCATGTTTAAGGTCAGTGGTAGGAGATACCCTTCAACACTGTCTACATGTTTAAGGTCAGTGGTAGGAGATACCCTTCACTGTCTTCATGTTTAAGGTGATCAGTGGAGGATACCCTTCAACACTGTCTTCATGTTTAAGGTCAGGGTCAGTGGTAGGAGATACCCTTCAACACTGTCTTCATGTTTAAGGTCAGGGTCAGTGGTAGGAGATACCCTTCAACACTGTCTTCATGTTTAAGGTCAGTGGTAGGAGATACCCTTCAACACTGTCTACATGTTTAAGGTCAGTGGTAGGAGATACCCTTCAACACTGTCTTCATGTTTAAGGTCAGTGGTAGGAGCCACCCTTCAACACTGTCTACATGTTTAAGGTCAGTGGTAGGAGATACCCTTCAAACTTAAACTATTTTCTTTTGTTATTTCAACGTTTTGATGTCTTCACTATTATTCTACAATGTAGAAAATAGTACAAATAAAGACAAAGCCTGGAATGAGTAGGTGTGTCCATACTGTCTGAACTGACTGGGACTATAGATACATTACTGGAATGAGTAGGTGTGTCCATACTGTCTATACTGACTGGGACTATAGATACATGACTGGAATGAGTAGGTGTGTCCATACTGTCTAAACTGACTGGGACTATAGATACATGACTGGAATGAGTAGGTGTGTCCATACTGTCTATACTGACTGGGACTATAGATACATGACTGGAATGAGTAGGTGTGTCCATACTGTCTGAACTGACTGGGACTATAGATACATGACTGGAATGAGTAGGTGTGTCCATACTGTCTGAACTGACTGGGACTATAGATACATGACTGGAATGAGTAGGTGTGTCCATACTGTCTATACTGACTGGGACTATAGATACATGACTGGAATGAGTAGGTGTGTCCATACTGTCTAAACTGACTGGGACTATAGATACATGACTGGAATGAGTAGGTGTGTCCATACTGTCTATACTGACTGGGACTATAGATACATGACTGGAATGAGTAGGTGTGTCCATACTGTCTGAACTGACTGGGACTATAGATACATGACTGGAATGAGTAGGTGTTTCCATACTGTCTGAACTGACTGGGACTATAGATACATGACTGGAATGAGTAGGTGTGTCCATACTGTCTGAACTGACTGGGACTATAGATACATGACTGGAATGAGTAGGTGTGTCCATACTGTCTGAACTGACTGGGACTATAGATACATGACTGGAATGAGTAGGTGTGTCCATACTGTCTGAACTGACTGGGACTATAGATACATGACTGGAATGAGTAGGTGTGTCCATACTGTCTATACTGACTGGGACTATAGATACATGACTGGAATGAGTAGGTGTGTCCATACTGTCTAAACTGACTGGGACTATAGATACATGACTGGAATGAGTAGGTGTGTCCATACTGTCTATACTGAATGGGACTATAGATACATGACTGGAATGAGTAGGTGTGTCCATACTGTCTGAACTGACTGGGACTATAGATACATGACTGGAATGAGTAGGTGTTTCCATACTGTCTGAACTGACTGGGACTATAGATACATGACTGGAATGAGTAGGTGTGTCCATACTGTCTATACTGACTGGGACTATAGATACATGACTGGAATGAGTAGGTGTGTCCATACTGTCTATAGAACTGACTGGGACTATAGATACATGACTGGAATGAGTAGGTGTGTCCATACTGTCTATACTGACTGGGACTATAGATACTGGAATGACTGGAATGAGTATGGTGTGTCCATACTGGGACTATAGATACATGACTGGAATGAGTAGGTGTGTCCATACTGTCTATACTGACTGGGACTATAGATACATGACTGGAATGAGTAGGTGTGTCCATACTGGGACTATAGATACATGACTGGAATGAGTAGGTGTGTCCATACTGTCTACTGACTGACTGGGACTAAATAGATACATGACTGGAATGAGTAGGTGTGTCCACTGGGACTATAGATACATGACTGGAATGAGTAGGTGTGTCCATACTGTCTAAACTGACTGGGACTATAGATACATGACTGGAATGAGTAGGTGTGTCCATACTGTCTAAACTGACTGGGACTATAGATACATGACTGGAATGAGTAGGTGTGTCCATACTGTCTAAACTGACTGGGACTATAGATACATGACTGGAATGAGTAGGTGTGTCCATACTGTCTAAACTGACTGGGACTATAGATACATGACTGGAATGAGTAGGTGTGTCCATACTGGGACTATAGATACATGACTGGAATGAGTAGGTGTGTCCATACTGTCTAAACTGACTGGGACTATAGATACATGACTGGAATGAGTAGGTGTGTCCATACTGTCTAAACTGACTGGGACTATAGATACATGACTGGAATGAGTAGGTGTGTCCATACTGTCTGAACTGACTGGGACTATAGATACATGACTGGAATGAGTAGGTGTGTCCATACTGTCTAAACTGACTGGGACTATAGATACATGACTGGAATGAGTAGGTGTGTCCATACTGTCTAAACTGACTGGGACTATAGATACATGACTGGAATGAGTAGGTGTGTCCATACTGGGACTATAGATACATGACTGGAATGAGTAGGTGTGTCCATACTGTCTATACTGACTGGGACTATAGATACATGACTGGAATGAGTAGGTGTGTCCATACTGGGACTATAGATACATGACTGGAATGAGTAGGTGTGTCCATACTGACTGGGACTATAGATACATGACTGACTGGGACTATAGATACATGACTGGAATGAGTAGGTGTGTCCATACTGTCTAAACTGACTGGGACTATAGATACATGACTGGAATGAGTAGGTGTGTCCCATCTAAACTGGGACTATAGATACATGACTGGAATGAGTAGGTGTGTCCATACTGTCTAAACTGACTGGGACTATAGATACATGACTGGAATGAGTAGGTGTGTCCATACTGGGACTATAGATACATGACTGGAATGAGTAGGTGTGTCCATACTGTCTAACTGACTGGGACTATAGATACATGACTGGAATGAGTAGGTGTGCCCATACTGTCTAAACTGACTGGGACTATAGATACATGACTGGAATGAGTAGGTGTGTCCATACTGTCTAAACTGACTGGGACTATAGATACATGACTGGAATGAGTAGGTGTGCCCATACTGTCTAAACTGACTGGGACTATAGATACATGACTGGAATGAGTAGGTGTGTCCATACTGTCATACTGGGACTATAGATACATGACTGGAATGAGTAGGTGTGTCCATACTGTCTAAACTGACTGGGACTATAGATACATGACTGGAATGAGTAGGTGTGTCCATACTGTCTAAACTGACTGGGACTATAGATACATGACTGGAATGAGTAGGTGTGTCCATACTGTCTAAACTGACTGGGACTATAGATACATGACTGGAATGAGTAGGTGTGTCCATACTGTCTAAACTGACTGGGACTATAGATACATGACTGGAATGAGTAGGTGTGTCCATACTGTCTACTGACTGGGACTATAGATACATGACTGGAATGAGTAGGTGTGTCCATACTGTCTAAACTGACTGGGACTATAGATACATGACTGGAATGAGTAGGTGTCCATACTGTCCATGACTGGGACTATAGATACATGACTGGAATGAGTAGGTGTGTCCATACTGTCTAAAACTGGGAATATAGATACTGACTGGAATATACTGATACTATGATACATGACTGGAATGAGTAGGTGTGTCCATGACTGGGACTATAGATACATGACTGGAATGAGTAGGTGTGTCCATACTGTCTAAACTGACTGGGACTATAGATACATGACTGGAATGAGTAGGTGTGTCCATACTGTCTATACTGACTGGGACTATAGATACATGACTGGAATGAGTAGGTGTGTCCATACTGTCTAAACTGACTGGGACTATAGATACATGACTGGAATGAGTAGGTGTGTCCATACTGTCTAGAACTGACTGGGTGTGTCCATATAGATACATGACTGGAATGAGTAGGTGTGTCCATACTGTCTAAACTGACTGGGACTATAGATACATGACTGGAATGAGTAGGTGTGTCCATACTGTCTAAACTGACTGGGACTATAGATACATGCCTGGAATGAGTAGGTGTGTCCATACTGTCTATACTGACTGGGACTATAGATACATGACTGGAATGAGTAGGTGTGTCCATACTGTCTAAACTGACTGGGACTATAGATACATGACTGGAATGAGTAGGTGTGTCCACTACTGGGACTATAGATACATGACTGGAATGAGTAGGTGTGTCCATACTGTCTAAACTGACTGGGACTATAGATACATGACTGGAATGAGTAGGTGTGTCCATACTGTCTAAACTGACTGGGACTATAGATACATGACTGGAATGAGTAGGTGTGTCCATACTGGGACTATAGATACTGGGACTATAGATACATGACTGGAATGAGTAGGTGTGTCCATACTGTCTATACTGACTGGGACTATAGATACATGACTGGAATGAGTAGGTGTGTCCATACTGTCTAAACTGACTGGGAATATAGATACATGACTGGAATGAGTAGGTGTGTCCATACTGGGACTATAGATACATGACTGGAATGAGTAGGTGTGTCCATACTGTCTAAACTGACTGGGACTATAGATACATGACTGGAATGAGTAGGTGTGTCCATACTGGGACTATAGATACATGACTGGAATGAGTAGGTGTGTCTGAACTGACTGGGACTATAGATACATGACTGGAATGAGTAGGTGTGTCCATACTGTCTAAACTGACTGGGACTATAGATACATGCCTGGAATGAGTAGGTGTGTCCATACTGTCTATACTGACTGGGACTATAGATACATGACTGGAATGAGTAGGTGTGTCCATACTGTCTAAACTGACTGGGACTATAGATACATGACTGGAATGAGTAGGTGTGTCCATACTGGGACTATAGATACATGACTGGAATGAGTAGGTGTGTCCATACTGTCTAAACTGACTGGGACTATAGATACATGACTGGAATGAGTAGGTGTGTCCATACTGGGACTATAGATACATGACTGGAATGAGTAGGTGTGTCCATACTGTCTAAACTGACTGGGACTATAGATACATGACTGGAATGAGTAGGTGTGTCCATACTGTCTAAACTGACTGGGACTATAGATACATGACTGGAATGAGTAGGTGTGTCCATACTGTCTAAACTGACTGGGACTATAGATACATGACTGGAATGAGTAGGTGTGTCCATACTGTCTAAACTGACTGGGACTATAGATACATGACTGGAATGAGTAGGTGTGTCCATACTGTCTAAACTGACTGGGACTATAGATACATGACTGGAATGAGTAGGTGTGTCCATACTGTCTAAACTGACTGGGACTATAGATACATGACTGGAATGAGTAGGTGTGTCCATACTGTCTATACTGACTGGGACTATAGATACATGACTGGAATGAGTAGGTGTGTCCATACTGCCTATACTGACTGGGACTATAGATACATGACTGGAATGAGTAGGTGTGTCCATACTGGGACTATAGATACATTACTGGAATGAGTAGGTGTGTCCATACTGTCTATACTGACTGGGACTATAGATACATGACTGGAATGAGTAGGTGTGTCCATACTGGGACTATAGATACATGACTGGAATGAGTAGGTGTGTCCATACTGTCTAAACTGACTGGGACTATAGATACATGACTGGAATGAGTAGGTGTGTCCATACTGTCTAAACTGACTGGGACTATAGATACATGCCTGGAATGAGTAGGTGTGTCCATACTGTCTATACTGACTGGGACTATAGATACATGACTGGAATGAGTAGGTGTGTCCATACTGTCTGAACTGACTGGGACTATAGATACATGACTGGAATGAGTAGGTGTGTCCATACTGTCTAAACTGACTGGGACTATAGATACATTACTGGAATGAGTAGGTGTGTCCATACTGTCTAAACTGACTGGGACTATAGATACATGACTGGAATGAGTAGGTGTGTCCATACTGGGACTATAGATACATGACTGGAATGAGTAGGTGTGTCCATACTGTCTACTGACTGGGACTATAGATACATGACTGGAATGAGTAGGTGTGTCCATACTGGGACTATAGATACATGACTGGAATGAGTAGGTGTGTCCATACTGGGACTATAGATACATGACTGGAATGAGTAGGTGTGTCCATACTGGGTCTACATACTGACTGGGACTATAGATACATGACTGGAATGAGTAGGTGTGTCCATACTGTCTATACTGACTGGGACTATAGATACATGACTGGAATGAGTAGGTGTGTCCATACTGTCTGAACTGACTGGGACTATAGATACATGACTGGAATGAGTAGGTGTGTCCATACTGTCTAAACTGACTGGGACTATAGATACATGACTGGAATGAGTAGGTGTGTCCATACTGTCTATACTGACTGGGACTATAGATACATGACTGGAATGAGTAGGTGTGTCCATACTGTCTGAACTGACTGGGACTATAGATACATGACTGGAATGAGTAGGTGTGTCCATACTGGGACTATAGATACATGACTGGAATAAGTAGGTGTGTCCATACTGTCTATACTGACTGGGACTATAGATACATTACTGGAATGAGTAGGTGTGTCCATACTGGGACTATAGATACATGACTGGAATGAGTAGGTGTGTCCATACTGGGACTATAGATACATGACTGGAATGAGTAGGTGTGTCCATACTGGGACTATAGATACATGACTGGAATGAGTAGGTGTGTCCATACTGTCTATACTGACTGGGACTATAGATACATAACTGGAATGAGTAGGTGTGTCTATACTGTCTGAACTGACTGGGACTATAGATACATGACTGGAATGAGTAGGTGTGTCCATACTGTCTATACTGACTGGGACTATAGATACATGACTGGAATGAGTAGGTGTGTCCATACTGGGACTCTAAACTGACTGGGACTATAGATACATGACTGGAAGGAGTAGGTGTGTCCATACTGGGACTATAGATACATGACTGGAATGAGTAGGTGTGTCCATACTGTCTATACTGACTGGGACTATAGATACATTACTGGAATGAGTAGGTGTGTCCATACTGTCTAAACTGACTGGGACTATAGATACATGACTGGAATGAGTAGGTGTGTCCAAACTGGGACTATAGATACATGACTGGAATGAGTAGGTGTGTCCATACTGTCTATACTGACTGGGACTATAGATACATGACTGGAATGAGTAGGTGTGTCCATACTGTCTAAACTGACTGGGACTATAGATACATGACTGGAATGAGTAGGTGTGTCCATACTGTCTATACTGACTGGGACTATAGATACATGACTGGAATGAGTAGGTGTGTCCATACTGTCTAAACTGACTGGGACTATAGATACATGACTGGAATGAGTAGGTGTGTCCATACTGTCTATACTGACTGGGACTATAGATACATGACTGGAATGAGTAGGTGTGTCCATACTGTCTAAACTGACTGGGACTATAGATACATGACTGGAATGAGTAGGTGTGTCCATACTGGGACTGGGATAGATACATGACTGGAATGAGTAGGTGTGTCCATACTGTCTATACTGACTGGGACTATAGATACATGACTGGAATGAGTAGGTGTGTCCATACTGTCTAAACTGACTGGGACTATAGATACATGACTGGAATGAGTAGGTGTGTCCATACTGTCTATACTGACTGGGACTATAGATACATGACTGGAATGAGTAGGTGTGTCCATACTGTCTAAACTGACTGGGACTATAGATACATGACTGGAATGAGTAGGTGTGTCCATACTGTCTATACTGACTGGGACTATAGATACATGACTGGAATGAGTAGGTGTGTCCATACTGGGACTATAGATACATGACTGGAATGAGTAGGTGTGTCCATACTGGGACTGGGATAGATACATGACTGGAATGAGTAGGTGTGTCCATACTGTCTATACTGACTGGGACTATAGATACATGACTGGAATGAGTAGGTGTGTCCATACTGTCTGAACTGACTGGGACTATAGATACATGACTGGAATGAGTAGGTGTGTCCATACTGTCTGAACTGACTGGGACTATAGATACATGACTGGAATGAGTAGGTGTGTCCATACTGTCTATACTGACTGGGACTATAGATACATGACTGGAATGAGTAGGTGTGTCCATACTGTCTGAACTGACTGGGACTATAGATACATGACTGGAATGAGTAGGTGTGTCCATACTGTCTATACTGACTGGGACTATAGATACATAACTGGAATGAGTAGGTGTGTCCATACTGTCTGAACTGACTGGGACTATAGATACATGACTGGAATGAGTAGGTGTGTCCATACTGTCTAGATACATGACTGGGACTATAGATACATGACTGGAACTGGAAGTAGGTGTGTCCATACTGTCTAAACTGACTGGGACTATAGATACATGACTGGAATGAGTAGGTGTGTCCATACTGGGACTATAGATACATGACTGGAATGAGTAGGTGTGTCCATACTGTCTATACTGACTGGGACTATAATACATGACTGGAATGAGTAGGTGTGTCCATACTGTCTAAACTGACTGGGACTATAGATACATGACTGGAATGAGTAGGTGTGTCCAAACTGGGACTATAGATACATGACTGGAATGAGTAGGTGTGTCCAAACTGGGACTATAGATACATGACTGGAATGAGTAGGTGTGTCCATACTGTCTATACTGACTGGGACTATAGATATATTACTGGAATGAGTAGGTGTGTCCATACTGTCTAAACTGACTGGGACTATAGATACATGACTGGAATGAGTAGGTGTGTCCATACTGTCTATACTGACTGGGACTATAGATACATGACTGGAATGAGTAGGTGTGTCCATACTGTCTAAACTGACTGGGACTATAGATACATGACTGGAATGAGTAGGTGTGTCCATACTGGGACTATAGATACATGACTGGAATGAGTAGGTGTGTCTGAACTGACTGGGACTATAGATACATGACTGGAATGAGTAGGTGTGTCCATACTGGGACTATAGATACATTACTGGAATGAGTAGGTGTGTCCATACTGTCTATACTGACTGGGACTATAGATACATGACTGGAATGAGTAGGTGTGTCCATACTGTCTAAACTGACTGGGACTATAGATACATGACTGGAATGAGTAGGTGTGTCCATACTGTCTATACTGACTGGGACTATAGATACATGACTGGAATGAGTAGGTGTGTCCATACTGTCTATACTGACTGGGACTATAGATACATGACTGGAATGAGTAGGTGTGTCCATACTGTCTATACTGACTGGGACTATAGATACATGACTGGAATGAGTAGGTGTGTCCATACTGGGACTATAGATACATGACTGGAATGAGTAGGTGTGTCCATACTGTCTATACTGACTGGGACTATAGATACATGACTGGAATGAGTAGGTGTGTCCATACTGTCTGAACTGACTGGGACTATAGATACATGACTGGAATGAGTAGGTGTGTCCATACTGTCTGAACTGACTGGGACTATAGATACATGACTGGAATGAGTAGGTGTGTCCATACTGGGACTATAGATACATGACTGGAATGAGTAGGTGTGTCCATACTGTCTGAACTGACTGGGACTATAGATACATGACTGGAATGAGTAGGTGTGTCCATACTGTCTGAACTGACTGGGACTATAGATACATGACTGGAATGAGTAGGTGTGTCCATACTGTCTATACTGACTGGGACTATAGATACATGACTGGAATGAGTAGGTGTGTCCATACTGTCTAAACTGACTGGGACTATAGATACATGACTGGAATGAGTAGGTGTGTCCATACTGGGACTATAGATACATGACTGGAATGAGTAGGTGTGTCCATACTGTCTATACTGACTGGGACTATAGATACATGACTGGAATGAGTAGGTGTGTCCATACTGGGACTATAGATACATGACTGGAATGAGTAGGTGTGTCCATACTGTCTATACTGACTGGGACTATAGATACATGACTGGAATGAGTAGGTGTGTCCATACTGTCTAAACTGACTGGGACTATAGATACATGACTGGAATGAGTAGGTGTGTCCATACTGGGACTATAGATACATGACTGGAATGAGTAGGTGTGTCCATACTGTCTATACTGACTGGGACTATAGATACATGACTGGAATGAGTAGGTGTGTCCATACTGTCTAAACTGACTGGGACTATAGATACATGACTGGAATGAGTAGGTGTGTCCATACTGTCTATACTGACTGGGACTATAGATACATGACTGGAATGAGTAGGTGTGTCCATACTGTCTAAACTGACTGGGACTATAGATACATGACTGGAATGAGTAGGTGTGTCCATACTGTCTGAACTGACTGGGACTATAGATACATGACTGGAATGAGTAGGTGTGTCCATACTGTCTAAACTGACTGGGAATATAGATACATGACTGGAATGAGTAGGTGTGTCCATACTGTCTGAACTGACTGGGACTATAGATACATGACTGGAATGAGTAGGTGTGTCCACTGTCTATACTGACTGGGACTATAGATACATGACTGGAATGAGTAGGTGTGTCCATACTGTCTAAACTGACTGGGACTATAGATACATGCCTGGAATGAGTAGGTGTGTCCATACTGTCTATACTGACTGGGACTATAGATACATGACTGGAATGAGTAGGTGTGTCCATACTGTCTGAACTGACTGGGACTATAGATACATGACTGGAATGAGTAGGTGTGCCCATACTGTCTAAACTGACTGGGACTATAGATACATGACTGGAATGAGTAGGTGTGTCCACTGACTGGGACTATAGATACATGACTGGAATGAGTAGGTGTGTCCATACTGCCTACTGACTGGGACTATAGATACATGACTGGAATGAGTAGGTGTGTCCATACTGGGACTATAGATACATGACTGGAATGAGTAGGTGTGTCCATACTGTCTGAACTGACTGGGACTATAGATACATGACTGGAATGAGTAGGTGTGGCCATACTGCCTAAACTGACTGGGACTATAGATACATTACTGGAATGAGTAGGTGTGTCCATACTGTCTAAACTGACTGGGACTATAGATACATGACTGGAATGAGTAGGTGTGTCCATACTGGGACTATAGATACATGACTGGAATGAGTAGGTGTGTCCATACTGTCTACTGACTGGGACTATAGATACATGACTGGAATGAGTAGGTGTGTCCATACTGGGACTATAGATACATGACTGGAATGAGTAGGTGTGTCCATACTGTCTATACTGACTGGGACTATAGATAAATGACTGGAATGAGTAGGTGTGTCCATACTGGGACTATAGATACATGACTGGAATGAGTAGGTGTGTCCATACTGTCTGAACTGACTGGGACTATAGATACATGACTGGAATGAGTAGGTGTGTCCATACTGTCTAAACTGACTGGGACTATAGATACATGACTGGAATGAGTAGGTGTGTCCATACTGTCTGAACTGACTGGGACTATAGATACATGACTGGAATGAGTAGGTGTGTCCATACTGGGACTATAGATACATGACTGGAATGAGTAGGTGTGTCCATACTGTCTGAACTGACTGGGACTATAGATACATGACTGGAATGAGTAGGTGTGGCCATACTGTCTAAACTGACTGGGACTATAGATACATTACTGGAATGAGTAGGTGTGTCCATACTGTCTAAACTGACTGGGACTATAGATACATGACTGGAATGAGTAGGTGTGTCCATACTGGGACTATAGATACATGACTGGAATGAGTAGGTGTGTCCATACTGTCTACTGACTGGGACTATAGATACATGACTGGAATGAGTAGGTGTGTCCATACTGGGACTATAGATACATGACTGGAATGAGTAGGTGTGTCCATACTGTCTATACTGACTGGGACTATAGATAAATGACTGGAATGAGTAGGTGTGTCCATACTGGGACTATAGATACATGACTGGAATGAGTAGGTGTGTCCATACTGTCTAAACTGACTGGGAATATAGATACATGACTGGAATGAGTAGGTGTGTCCATACTGTCTGAACTGACTGGGACTATAGATACATGACTGGAATGAGTAGGTGTGCCCATACTGTCTAAACTGACTGGGACTATAGATACATTACTGGAATGAGTAGGTGTGTCCATACTGTCTAAACTGACTGGGACTATAGATACATGACTGGAATGAGTAGGTGTGTCCATACTGGGACTATAGATACATGACTGGAATGAGTAGGTGTGTCCATACTGTCTATACTGACTGGGACTATAGATACATGACTGGAATGAGTAGGTGTGTCCATACTGGGACTATAGATACATGACTGGAATGAGTAGGTGTGTCCATACTGTCTAAACTGACTGGGACTATAGATACATGCCTGGAATGAGTAGGTGTGTCCATACTGTCTATACTGACTGGGACTATAGATACATGACTGGAATGAGTAGGTGTGTCCATACTGTCTGAACTGACTGGGACTATAGATACATGACTGGAATGAGTAGGTGTGCCCATACTGTCTAAACTGACTGGGACTATAGATACATTACTGGAATGAGTAGGTGTGTCCATACTGTCTGAACTGACTGGGACTATAGATACATGACTGGAATGAGTAGGTGTGTCCATACTGTCTAAACTGACTGGGACTATAGATACATTACTGGAATGAGTAGGTGTGTCCATACTGTCTAAACTGACTGGGACTATAGATACATGACTGGAATGAGTAGGTGTGTCCATACTGGGACTATAGATACATGACTGGAATGAGTAGGTGTGTCCATACTGTCTACTGACTGGGACTATAGATACATGACTGGAATGAGTAGGTGTGTCCATACTGGGACTATAGATACATGACTGGAATGAGTAGGTGTGTCCATACTGGGACTATAGATACATGACTGGAATGAGTAGGTGTGTCCATACTGTCTATACTGACTGGGACTATAGATACATGACTGGAATGAGTAGGTGTGTCCATACTGTCTATACTGACTGGGACTATAGATACATGACTGGAATGAGTAGGTGTGTCCATACTGTCTGAACTGACTGGGACTATAGATACATGACTGGAATGAGTAGGTGTGTCCATACTGTCTAAACTGACTGGGACTATAGATACATGACTGGAATGAGTAGGTGTGTCCATACTGTCTATACTGACTGGGACTATAGATACATGACTGGAATGAGTAGGTGTGTCCATACTGTCTGAACTGACTGGGACTATAGATACATGACTGGAATGAGTAGGTGTGTCCATACTGGGACTATAGATACATGACTGGAATAAGTAGGTGTGTCCATACTGTCTATACTGACTGGGACTATAGATACATGACTGGAATGAGTAGGTGTGTCCATACTGTCTAAACTGACTGGGACTATAGATACATGACTGGAATGAGTAGGTGTGTCTATACTGTCTATACTGACTGGGACTATAGATACATGACTGGAATGAGTAGGTGTGTCCATACTGTCTATACTGACTGGGACTATAGATACATGACTGGAATGAGTAGGTGTGTCCATACTGCCTATACTGACTGGGACTATAGATACATGACTGGAATGAGTAGGTGTGTCCATACTGGGACTATAGATACATGACTGGAATGAGTAGGTGTGTCCATACTGGGACTATAGATACATGACTGGAATGAGTAGGTGTGTCCATACTGCCTATACTGACTGGGACTATAGATACATGACTGGAATGAGTAGGTGTGTCCATACTGTCTGAACTGACTGGGACTATAGATACATGACTGGAATGAGTAGGTGTGTCCATACTGTCTGAACTGACTGGGACTATAGATACATGACTGGAATGAGTAGGTGTGTCCATACTGTCTATACTGACTGGGACTATAGATACATGACTGGAATGAGTAGGTGTGTCCATACTGTCTGAACTGACTGGGACTATAGATACATGACTGGAATGAGTAGGTGTGTCCATACTGTCTATACTGACTGGGACTATAGATACATAACTGGAATGAGTAGGTGTGTCTATACTGTCTGAACTGACTGGGACTATAGATACATGACTGGAATGAGTAGGTGTGTCCATACTGTCTATACTGACTGGGACTATAGATACATGACTGGAATGAGTAGGTGTGTCCATACTGTCTAAACTGACTGGGACTATAGATACATGACTGGAATGAGTAGGTGTGTCCATACTGGGACTATAGATACATGACTGGAATGAGTAGGTGTGTCCATACTGTCTATACTGACTGGGACTATAGATACATTACTGGAATGAGTAGGTGTGTCCATACTGTCTAAACTGACTGGGACTATAGATACATGACTGGAATGAGTAGGTGTGTCCAAACTGGGACTATAGATACATGACTGGAATGAGTAGGTGTGTCCATACTGTCTATACTGACTGGGACTATAGATATATTACTGGAATGAGTAGGTGTGTCCATACTGTCTAAACTGACTGGGACTATAGATACATGACTGGAATGAGTAGGTGTGTCCATACTGTCTATACTGACTGGGACTATAGATACATGACTGGAATGAGTAGGTGTGTCCATACTGTCTAAACTGACTGGGACTATAGATACATGACTGGAATGAGTAGGTGTGTCCATACTGGGACTATAGATACATGACTGGAATGAGTAGGTGTGTCTGAACTGACTGGGACTATAGATACATGACTGGAATGAGTAGGTGTGTCCATACTGGGACTATAGATACATTACTGGAATGAGTAGGTGTGTCCATACTGTCTATACTGACTGGGACTATAGATACATGACTGGAATGAGTAGGTGTGTCCATACTGTCTAAACTGACTGGGACTATAGATACATGACTGGAATGAGTAGGTGTGTCTATACTGTCTATACTGACTGGGACTATAGATACATGACTGGAATGAGTAGGTGTGTCCATACTGTCTATACTGACTGGGACTGACTGGAATGAGTAGGTGGGACTATAGATACATGACTGGAATGAGTAGGTGTGTCCATACTGTCTAAACTGACTGGGAATATAGATACATGACTGGAATGAGTAGGTGTGTCCATACTGTCTGAACTGACTGGGACTATAGATACATGACTGGAATGAGTAGGTGTGCCCATACTGTCTAAACTGACTGGGACTATAGATACATTACTGGAATGAGTAGGTGTGTCCATACTGTCTAAACTGACTGGGACTATAGATACATGACTGGAATGAGTAGGTGTGTCCATACTGGGACTATAGATACATGACTGGAATGAGTAGGTGTGTCCATACTGTCTATACTGACTGGGACTATAGATACATGACTGGAATGAGTAGGTGTGTCCATACTGGGACTATAGATACATGACTGGAATGAGTAGGTGTGTCCATACTGTCTAAACTGACTGGGACTATAGATACATGCCTGGAATGAGTAGGTGTGTCCATACTGTCTATACTGACTGGGACTATAGATACATGACTGGAATGAGTAGGTGTGTCCATACTGTCTGAACTGACTGGGACTATAGATACATGACTGGAATGAGTAGGTGTGCCCATACTGACTGGAAACTGACTGGGACTATAGATACATACTGGAATGAGTAGGTGTGTCCATACTGTCTGAACTGACTGGGACTATAGATACATGACTGGAATGAGTAGGTGTGCCCATACTGTCTAAACTGACTGGGACTATAGATACATTACTGGAATGAGTAGGTGTGTCCATACTGTCTAAACTGACTGGGACTATAGATACATGACTGGAATGAGTAGGTGTGTCCATACTGGGACTATAGATACATGACTGGAATGAGTAGGTGTGTCCATACTGTCTATACTGACTGGGACTATAGATACATGACTGGAATGAGTAGGTGTGTCCATACTGGGACTATAGATACATGACTGGAATGAGTAGGTGTGTCCATACTGTCTAAACTGACTGGGACTATAGATACATGACTGGAATGAGTAGGTGTGTCCATACTGTCTATACTGACTGGGACTATAGATACATGACTGGAATGAGTAGGTGTGTCCATACTGTCTGAACTGACTGGGACTATAGATACATGACTGGAATGAGTAGGTGTGCCCATACTGTCTAAACTGACTGGGACTATAGATACATGACTGGAATGAGTAGGTGTGTCCATACTGTCTGAACTGACTGGGACTATAGATACATGACTGGAATGAGTAGGTGTGTCCATACTGTCTAAACTGACTGGGACTATAGATACATGACTGGAATGAGTAGGTGTGTCCATACTGTCTAAACTGACTGGGACTATAGATACATGACTGGAATGAGTAGGTGTGTCCATACTGGGACTATAGATACATGACTGGAATGAGTAGGTGTGTCCATACTGTCTACTGACTGGGACTATAGATACATGACTGGAATGAGTAGGGTGTGTCCATACTGGGACTATAGATACATGACTGGAATGAGTAGGTGTGTCCATACTGGGACTATAGATACATGACTGGAATGAGTAGGTGTGTCCATACTGTCTATACTGACTGGGACTATAGATACATGACTGGAATGAGTAGGTGTGTCCATACTGTCTATACTGACTGGGACTATAGATACATGACTGGAATGAGTAGGTGTGTCCATACTGTCTGAACTGACTGGGACTATAGATACATGACTGGAATGAGTAGGTGTGTCCATACTGTCTAAACTGACTGGGACTATAGATACATGACTGGAATGAGTAGGTGTGTCCATACTGTCTATACTGACTGGGACTATAGATACATGACTGGAATGAGTAGGTGTGTCCATACTGGAACTGACTGGGACTATAGATACATGACTGGAATGAGTAGGTGTGTCCATACTGGGACTATAGATACATGACTGGAATGAGTAGGTGTGTCCATACTGTCTATACTGACTGGGACTATAGATACATGACTGGAATGAGTAGGTGTGTCCATACTGTCTAAACTGACTGGGACTATAGATACATGACTGGAATGAGTAGGTGTGTCTATACTGTCTATACTGACTGGGACTATAGATACATGACTGGAATGAGTAGGTGTGTCCATACTGTCTATACTGACTGGGACTATAGATACATGACTGGAATGAGTAGGTGTGTCCATACTGCCTATACTGACTGGGACTATAGATACATGACTGGAATGAGTAGGTGTGTCCATACTGGGACTATAGATACATGACTGGAATGAGTAGGTGTGTCCATACTGGGACTATAGATACATGACTGGAATGAGTAGGTGTGTCCATACTGCCTATACTGACTGGGACTATAGATACATGACTGGAATGAGTAGGTGTGTCCATACTGTCTATACTGACTGGGACTATAGATACATGACTGGAATGAGTAGGTGTGTCCACTGACTGGGACTATAGATACATGACTGGAATGAGTAGGTGTGTCCATACTGGGACTATAGATACATGACTGGAATGAGTAGGTGTGTCCATACTGTCTATACTGACTGGGACTATAGATACATGACTGGAATGAGTAGGTGTGTCCATACTGTCTATACTGACTGGGACTATAGATACATGACTGGAATGAGTAGGTGTGTCCATACTGTCTGAACTGACTGGGACTATAGATACATGACTGGAATGAGTAGGTGTGTCCATACTGTCTAAACTGACTGGGACTATAGATACATGACTGGAATGAGTAGGTGTGTCCATACTGTCTATACTGACTGGGACTATAGATACATGACTGGAATGAGTAGGTGTGTCCATACTGTCTGAACTGACTGGGACTATAGATACATGACTGGAATGAGTAGGTGTGTCCATACTGGGACTATAGATACATGACTGGAATGAGTAGGTGTGTCCATACTGTCTATACTGACTGGGACTATAGATACATGACTGGAATGAGTAGGTGTGTCCATACTGTCTAAACTGACTGGGACTATAGATACATGACTGGAATGAGTAGGTGTGTCCATACTGTCTAACTGACTGGGACTATAGATACATGCCTGGAATGAGTAGGTGTGTCCATACTGTCTATACTGACTGGGACTATAGATACATGACTGGAATGAGTAGGTGTGTCCATACTGCCTATACTGACTGGGACTATAGATACATGACTGGAATGAGTAGGTGTGTCCATACTGGGACTATAGATACATGACTGGAATGAGTAGGTGTGTCCATACTGGGACTATAGATACATGACTGGAATGAGTAGGTGTGTCCATACTGCCTATACTGACTGGGACTATAGATACATGACTGGAATGAGTAGGTGTGTCCATACTGTCTGAACTGACTGGGACTATAGATACATGACTGGAATGAGTAGGTGTGTCCATACTGTCTGAACTGACTGGGACTATAGATACATGACTGGAATGAGTAGGTGTGTCCATACTGTCTATACTGACTGGGACTATAGATACATGACTGGAATGAGTAGGTGTGTCCATACTGTCTGAACTGACTGGGACTATAGATACATGACTGGAATGAGTAGGTGTGTCCATACTGTCTATACTGACTGGGACTATAGATACATAACTGGAATGAGTAGGTGTGTCCATACTGTCTGAACTGACTGGGACTATAGATACATGACTGGAATGAGTAGGTGTGTCCATACTGTCTATACTGACTGGGACTATAGATACATGACTGGAATGAGTAGGTGTGTCCATACTGTCTAAACTGACTGGGACTATAGATACATGACTGGAATGAGTAGGTGTGTCCATACTGGGACTATAGATACATGACTGGAATGAGTAGGTGTGTCCATACTGTCTATACTGACTGGGACTATAGATACATTACTGGAATGAGTAGGTGTGTCCATACTGTCTAAACTGACTGGGACTATAGATACATGACTGGAATGAGTAGGTGTGTCCAAACTGGGACTATAGATACATGACTGGAATGAGTAGGTGTGTCCATACTGTCTATACTGACTGGGACTATAGATATATTACTGGAATGAGTAGGTGTGTCCATACTGTCTAAACTGACTGGGACTATAGATACATGACTGGAATGAGTAGGTGTGTCCATACTGTCTATACTGACTGGGACTATAGATACATGACTGGAATGAGTAGGTGTGTCCATACTGTCTAAACTGACTGGGAATATAGATACATGACTGGAATGAGTAGGTGTGTCCATACTGTCTGAACTGACTGGGACTATAGATACATGACTGGAATGAGTAGGTGTGCCCATACTGTCTAAACTGACTGGGACTATAGATACATTACTGGAATGAGTAGGTGTGTCCATACTGTCTAAACTGACTGGGACTATAGATACATGACTGGAATGAGTAGGTGTGTCCATACTGGGACTATAGATACATGACTGGAATGAGTAGGTGTGTCCATACTGTCTATACTGACTGGGACTATAGATACATGACTGGAATGAGTAGGTGTGTCCATACTGGGACTATAGATACATGACTGGAATGAGTAGGTGTGTCCATACTGTCTAAACTGACTGGGACTATAGATACATGCCTGGAATGAGTAGGTGTGTCCATACTGTCTATACTGACTGGGACTATAGATACATGACTGGAATGAGTAGGTGTGTCCATACTGTCTGAACTGACTGGGACTATAGATACATGACTGGAATGAGTAGGTGTGTCCATACTGTCTAAACTGACTGGGACTATAGATACATTACTGGAATGAGTAGGTGTGTCCATACTGTCTGAACTGACTGGGACTATAGATACATGACTGGAATGAGTAGGTGTGTCCATACTGTCTAAACTGACTGGGACTATAGATACATTACTGGAATGAGTAGGTGTGTCCATACTGTCTAAACTGACTGGGACTATAGATACATGACTGGAATGAGTAGGTGTGTCCATACTGGGACTATAGATACATGACTGGAATGAGTAGGTGTGTCCATACTGTCTGGGACTATAGATACATGACTGACTGGGACTATAGATACATGACTGGAATGAGTAGGTGTGTCCATACTGGGACTATAGATACATGACTGGAATGAGTAGGTGTGTCCACTACTGGGACTATAGATACATGACTGGAATGAGTAGGTGTGTCCATACTGTCTATACTGACTGGGACTATAGATACATGACTGGAATGAGTAGGTGTGTCCATACTGTCTATACTGACTGGGACTATAGATACATGACTGGAATGAGTAGGTGTGTCCATACTGTCTGAACTGACTGGGACTATAGATACATGACTGGAATGAGTAGGTGTGTCCATACTGTCTAAACTGACTGGGACTATAGATACATGACTGGAATGAGTAGGTGTGTCCATACTGTCTATACTGACTGGGACTATAGATACATGACTGGAATGAGTAGGTGTGTCCATACTGTCTGAACTGACTGGGACTATAGATACATGACTGGAATGAGTAGGTGTGTCCATACTGGGACTATAGATACATGACTGGAATAAGTAGGTGTGTCCATACTGTCTATACTGACTGGGACTATAGATACATGACTGGAATGAGTAGGTGTGTCCATACTGTCTAAACTGACTGGGACTATAGATACATGACTGGAATGAGTAGGTGTGTCTATACTGTCTATACTGACTGGGACTATAGATACATGACTGGAATGAGTAGGTGTGTCCATACTGTCTATACTGACTGGGACTATAGATACATGACTGGAATGAGTAGGTGTGTCCATACTGCCTATACTGACTGGGACTATAGATACATGACTGGAATGAGTAGGTGTGTCCATACTGGGACTATAGATACATGACTGGAATGAAGGTGTGTCCATACTGGGACTATAGAAACATGACTGGAATGAGTAGGTGTGTCCATACTGCCTATACTGACTGGGACTATAGATACATGACTGGAATGAGTAGGTGTGTCCATACTGTCTGAACTGACTGGGACTATAGATACATGACTGGAATGAGTAGGTGTGTCCATACTGGGACTATAGATACATGACTGGAATGAGTAGGTGTGTCCATACTGTCTGACTGGGACTATAGATACATGACTGGAATGAGTAGGTGTGTCCATACTGTCTATACTGACTGGGACTATAGATACATGACTGGAATGAGTAGGTGTGTCCATACTGTCTGAACTGACTGGGACTATAGATACATGACTGGAATGAGTAGGTGTGTCCATACTGTCTATACTGACTGGGACTATAGATACATGACTGGAATGAGTAGGTGTGTCCATACTGTCTGAACTGACTGGGACTATAGATACATGACTGGAATGAGTAGGTGTGTCCATACTGTCTATACTGACTGGGACTATAGATACATGACTGGAATGAGTAGGTGTGTCCATACTGTCTAAACTGACTGGGACTATAGATACATGACTGGAATGAGTAGGTGTGTCCATACTGGGACTATAGATACATGACTGGAATGAGTAGGTGTGTCCATACTGTCTATACTGACTGGGACTATAGATACATGACTGGAATGAGTAGGTGTGTCCATACTGTCTAAACTGACTGGGACTATAGATACATGACTGGAATGAGTAGGTGTGTCCAAACTGGGACTATAGATACATGACTGGAATGAGTAGGTGTGTCCATACTGTCTATACTGACTGGGACTATAGATACATGACTGGAATGAGTAGGTGTGTCCATACTGTCTAAACTGACTGGGACTATAGATACATGACTGGAATGAGTAGGTGTGTCCATACTGTCTATACTGACTGGGACTATAGATACATGACTGGAATGAGTAGGTGTGTCCATACTGTCTAAACTGACTGGGACTATAGATACATGACTGGAATGAGTAGGTGTGTGTCCACTACTGGGACTATAGATACATGACTGGAATGAGTAGGTGTGTCTGAACTGACTGGGACTATAGATACATGACTGGAATGAGTAGGTGTGTCCATACTGGGACTATAGATACATTACTGGAATGAGTAGGTGTGTCCATACTGTCTATACTGACTGGGACTATAGATACATGACTGGAATGAGTAGGTGTGTCCATACTGTCTAAACTGACTGGGACTATAGATACATGACTGGAATGAGTAGGTGTGTCTATACTGTCTATACTGACTGGGACTATAGATACATGACTGGAATGAGTAGGTGTGTCCATACTGTCTATACTGACTGGGACTATAGATACATGACTGGAATGAGTAGGTGTGTCCATACTGCCTATACTGACTGGGACTATAGATACATGACTGGAATGAGTAGGTGTGTCCATACTGGGACTATAGATACATGACTGGAATGAGTAGGTGTGTCCATACTGGGACTATAGATACATGACTGGAATGAGTAGGTGTGTCCATACTGCCTATACTGACTGGGACTATAGATACATGACTGGAATGAGTAGGTGTGTCCATACTGTCTGATACTGACTGGGACTATAGATACATGACTGGAATGAGTAGGTGTGTCCATACTGTCTGAACTGACTGGGACTATAGATACATGACTGGAATGAGTAGGTGTGTCCATACTGTCTATACTGACTGGGACTATAGATACATGACTGGAATGAGTAGGTGTGTCCATACTGTCTGAACTGACTGGGACTATAGATACATGACTGGAATGAGTAGGTGTTTCCATACTGTCTAGAACTGACTGGGACTATAGATACATGACTGGAATGAGTAGGTGTGTCCATACTGTCTGAACTGACTGGGACTATAGATACATGACTGGAATGAGTAGGTGTGTCCATACTGTCTGGAATGAACTGACTGGGACTATAGATACATGACTGGAATGAGTAGGTGTGTCCATACTGGGACTATAGATACATGACTGGAATGAGTAGGTGTGTCCATACTGTCTGAACTGACTGGGACTATAGATACATGACTGGAATGAGTAGGTGTGTCCATACTGTCTGAACTGACTGGGACTATAGATACATGACTGGAATGAGTAGGTGTGTCCATACTGTCTATACTGACTGGGACTATAGATACATGACTGGAATGAGTAGGTGTGTCCATACTGTCTAAACTGACTGGGACTATAGATACATGACTGGAATGAGTAGGTGTGTCCATACTGGGACTATAGATACATGACTGGAATGAGTAGGTGTGTCCATACTGTCTATACTGACTGGGACTATAGATACATTACTGGAATGAGTAGGTGTGTCCATACTGGGACTATAGATACATGACTGGAATGAGTAGGTGTGTCCATACTGTCTATACTGACTGGGACTATAGATACATTACTGGAATGAGTAGGTGTGTCCATACTGTCTAAACTGACTGGGACTATAGATACATGACTGGAATGAGTAGGTGTGTCCATACTGGGACTATAGATACATGACTGGAATGAGTAGGTGTGTCCATACTGTCTATACTGACTGGGACTATAGATACATGACTGGAATGAGTAGGTGTGTCCATACTGTCTAAACTGACTGGGACAATAGATACATGACTGGAATGAGTAGGTGTGTCCATACTGTCTGAACTGACTGGGACTATATATACATGACTGGAATGAGTAGGTGTGTCCATACTGTCTAAACTGACTGGGAATATAGATACATGACTGGAATGAGTAGGTGTGTCCATACTGTCTGAACTGACTGGGACTATAGATACATGACTGGAATGAGTAGGTGTGTCCATACTGTCTAAACTGACTGGGAATATAGATACATGACTGGAATGAGTAGGTGTGTCCATACTGTCTGAACTGACTGGGACTATAGATACATGACTGGAATGAGTAGGTGTGTCCATACTGGGACTATAGATACATGACTGGAATGAGTAGGTGTGTCCATACTGTCTAAACTGACTGGGACTATAGATACATGCCTGGAATGAGTAGGTGTGTCCATACTGTCTGAACTGACTGGGACTATAGATACATGACTGGAATGAGTAGGTGTGCCCATACTGTCTAAACTGACTGGGACTATAGATACATGACTGGAATGAGTAGGTGTGTCCATACTGGGACTATAGATACATGACTGGAATGAGTAGGTGTGTCCATACTGTCTACTGACTGGGACTATAGATACATGACTGGAATGAGTAGGTGTGTCCATACTGGGACTATAGATACATGACTGGAATGAGTAGGTGTGTCCATACTGTCTGAACTGACTGGGACTATAGATACATGACTGGAATGAGTAGGTGTGGCCATACTGCCTAAACTGACTGGGACTATAGATACATTACTGGAATGAGTAGGTGTGTCCATACTGTCTAAACTGACTGGGACTATAGATACATGACTGGAATGAGTAGGTGTGTCCATACTGGGACTATAGATACATGACTGGAATGAGTAGGTGTGTCCATACTGTCTACTGACTGGGACTATAGATACATGACTGGAATGAGTAGGTGTGTCCATACTGGGACTATAGATACATGACTGGAATGAGTAGGTGTGTCCATACTGTCTATACTGACTGGGACTATAGATAAATGACTGGAATGAGTAGGTGTGTCCATACTGGGACTATAGATACATGACTGGAATGAGTAGGTGTGTCCATACTGTCTGAACTGACTGGGACTATAGATACATGACTGGAATGAGTAGGTGTGTCCATACTGTCTAAACTGACTGGGAATATAGATACATGACTGGAATGAGTAGGTGTGTCCATACTGTCTGAACTGACTGGGACTATAGATACATGACTGGAATGAGTAGGTGTGTCCATACTGGGACTATAGATACATGACTGGAATGAGTAGGTGTGTCCATACTGTCTGAACTGACTGGGACTATAGATACATGACTGGAATGAGTAGGTGTGTCCATACTGTCTAAACTGACTGGGACTATAGATACATTACTGGAATGAGTAGGTGTGTCCATACTGTCTAAACTGACTGGGACTATAGATACATGACTGGAATGAGTAGGTGTGTCCATACTGGGACTATAGATACATGACTGGAATGAGTAGGTGTGTCCATACTGTCTACTGACTGGGACTATAGATACATGACTGGAATGAGTAGGTGTGACTGGGACTATAGATACATGACTGGAATGAGTAGGTGTGTCCATACTGTCTATACTGACTGGGAATATAGATACATGACTGGAATGAGTAGGTGTGTCCATACTGTCTGAACTGACTGGGACTATAGATACATGACTGGAATGAGTAGGTGTGTCCATACTGGGACTATAGATACATGACTGGAATGAGTAGGTGTGTCCATACTGTCTAAACTGACTGGGACTATAGATACATGCCTGGAATGAGTAGGTGTGTCCATACTGTCTATACTGACTGGGACTATAGATACATGACTGGAATGAGTAGGTGTGTCCATACTGTCTAAACTGACTGGGACAATAGATACATGACTGGAATGAGTAGGTGTGTCCATACTGGGACTATAGATACATGACTGGAATGAGTAGGTGTGTCCATACTGTCTGAACTGACTGGGACTATAGATACATGACTGGAATGAGTAGGTGTGTCCATACTGTCTAAGCTGACTGGGAATATAGATACATGACTGGAATGAGTAGGTGTGTCCATACTGGGACTATGGGACTATAGATACATTACTGGAATGAGTAGGTGTGTCCATACTGTCTATACTGACTGGGACTATAGATACATGACTGGAATGAGTAGGTGTGTCCATACTGTCTAAACTGACTGGGACTATAGATACATGACTGGAATGAGTAGGTGTGTCCATACTGTCTAAACTGACTGGGACTATAGATACATGACTGGAATGAGTAGGTGTGTCCATACTGTCTAAACTGACTGGGACTATAGATACATGACTGGAATGAGTAGGTGTGTCCATACTGGGACTATAGATACATGACTGGAATGAGTAGGTGTGTCCATACTGTCTATACTGACTGGGACTATAGATACATTACTGGAATGAGTAGGTGTGTCCATACTGGGACTATAGATACATGACTGGAATGAGTAGGTGTGTCCATACTGTCTATACTGACTGGGACTATAGATACATTACTGGAATGAGTAGGTGTGTCCATACTGTCTAAACTGACTGGGACTATAGATACATGACTGGAATGAGTAGGTGTGTCCATACTGTCCACTGACTGGGACTATAGATACATGACTGGAATGAGTAGGTGTGTCCATACTGTCTATACTGACTGGGACTATAGATACATGACTGGAATGAGTAGGTGTGTCCATACTGTCTAAACTGACTGGGAATATAGATACATGACTGGAATGAGTAGGTGTGTCCATACTGTCTGAACTGACTGGGACTATAGATACATGACTGGAATGAGTAGGTGTGTCCATACTGTCTAAACTGACTGGGACTATAGATACATGACTGGAATGAGTAGGTGTGTCCATACTGTCTGAACTGACTGGGACTATAGATACATGACTGGAATGAGTAGGTGTGTCCATACTGTCACTGACTGGGACTATAGATACATGACTGGAATGAGTAGGTGTGTCCATACTGTCTAAACTGACTGGGACTATAGATACATGACTGGAATGAGTAGGTGTGTCCATACTGTCTATACTGACTGGGACTATAGATACATGACTGGAATGAGTAGGTGTGTCCATACTGTCTGAACTGACTGGGACTATAGATACATGACTGGAATGAGTAGGTGTGTCCATACTGTCTAAACTGACTGGGACTATAGATACATGACTGGAATGAGTAGGTGTGTCCATACTGTCTGAACTGACTGGGACTATAGATACATGACTGGAATGAGTAGGTGTGTCCATACTGTCTGAACTGACTGGGACTATAGATACATGACTGGAATGAGTAGGTGTGTCCATACTGTCTGAACTGACTGGGACTATAGATACATGACTGGAATGAGTAGGTGTGTCCATACTGTCTAACTGACTGGGACTATAGATACATGACTGGAATGAGTAGGTGTGTCCATACTGTCTGAACTGACTGGGACTATAGATACATGACTGGAATGAGTAGGTGTGTCCATACTGTCTATACTGACTGGGACTATAGATACATGACTGGAATGAGTAGGTGTGTCCATACTGTCTAAACTGACTGGGACTATAGATACATGACTGGAATGAGTAGGTGTGTCCATACTGGGACTATAGATACATGACTGGAATGAGTAGGTGTGTCCATACTGTCTACATACTGACTGGGACTATAGATACATGACTGGAATGAGTAGGTGTGTCCATGACTGGGACTATAGATACATGACTGGAATGAGTAGGTGTGTCCATACTGTCTATACTGACTGGGACTATAGATACATTACTGGAATGAGTAGGTGTGTCCATACTGTCTAAACTGACTGGGACTATAGATACATGACTGGAATGAGTAGGTGTGTCCATACTGGGACTATAGATACATGACTGGAATGAGTAGGTGTGTCCATACTGTCTATACTGACTGGGACTATAGATACATGACTGGAATGAGTAGGTGTGTCCATACTGTCTAAACTGACTGGGACAATAGATACATGACTGGAATGAGTAGGTGTGTCCATACTGTCTGAACTGACTGGGACTATAGATACATGACTGGAATGAGTAGGTGTGTCCATACTGTCTAAACTGACTGGGAATATAGATACATGACTGGAATGAGTAGGTGTGTCCATACTGTCTGAACTGACTGGGACTATAGATACATGACTGGAATGAGTAGGTGTGTCCATACTGTCTAAACTGACTGGGAATATAGATACATGACTGGAATGAGTAGGTGTGTCCATACTGTCTGAACTGACTGGGACTATAGATACATGACTGGAATGAGTAGGTGTGTCCATACTGGGACTATAGATACATGACTGGAATGAGTAGGTGTGTCCATACTGTCTAAACTGACTGGGACTATAGATACATGCCTGGAATGAGTAGGTGTGTCCATACTGTCTGAACTGACTGGGACTATAGATACATGACTGGAATGAGTAGGTGTGTCCATACTGTCTAAACTGACTGGGACTATAGATACATGACTGGAATGAGTAGGTGTGTCCATACTGGGACTATAGATACATGACTGGAATGAGTAGGTGTGTCCATACTGTCTAAACTGACTGGGACTATAGATACATGACTGGAATGAGTAGGTGTGTCCATACTGGGACTATAGATACATGACTGGAATGAGTAGGTGTGTCCATACTGTCTGAACTGACTGGGACTATAGATACATGACTGGAATGAGTAGGTGTGCCCATACTGTCTAAACTGACTGGGACTATAGATACATGACTGGAATGAGTAGGTGTGTCCATACTGGGACTATAGATACATGACTGGAATGAGTAGGTGTGTCCATACTGGGACTATAGATACATGACTGGAATGAGTAGGTGTGTCCATACTGTCTACTGACTGGGACTATAGATACATGACTGGAATGAGTAGGTGTGTCCATACTGGGACTATAGATACATGACTGGAATGAGTAGGTGTGTCCATACTGTCTATACTGACTGGGACTATAGATACATGACTGGAATGAGTAGGTGTGTCCATACTGGGACTATAGATACATGACTGGAATGAGTAGGTGTGTCCATACTGTCTGAACTGACTGGGACTATAGATACATGACTGGAATGAGTAGGTCTGTCCATACTGTCTAAACTGACTGGGAATATAGATACATGACTGGAATGAGTAGGTGTGTCCATACTGTCTAAACTGACTGGGACTATAGATACATGACTGGAATGAGTAGGTGTGTCCATACTGGGACTATAGATACATGACTGGAATGAGTAGGTGTGTCCATACTGTCTGAACTGACTGGGACTATAGATACATGACTGGAATGAGTAGGTGTGGCCATACTGTCTAAACTGACTGGGACTATAGATACATGACTGGAATGAGTAGGTGTGTCCATACTGTCTAAACTGACTGGGACTATAGATACATGACTGGAATGAGTAGGTGTGTCCATACTGGGACTATAGATACATGACTGGAATGAGTAGGTGTGTCCATACTGTCTACTGACTGGGACTATAGATACATGACTGGAATGAGTAGGTGTGTCCATACTGACTGGGACTATAGATACATGACTGGAATGAGTAGGTGTGTCCATACTGTCTATACTGACTGGGACTATAGATACATGACTGGAATGAGTAGGTGTGTCCATACTGTCTGAACTGACTGGGACTATAGATACATGACTGGAATGAGTAGGTGTGTCCATACTGGGACTATAGATACATGACTGGAATGAGTAGGTGTGTCCATACTGTCTAAACTGACTGGGACTATAGATACATGACTGGAATGAGTAGGTGTGTCCATACTGTCTATACTGACTGGGACTATAGATACATGACTGGAATGAGTAGGTGTGTCCATACTGTCTAAACTGACTGGGACAATAGATACATGACTGGAATGAGTAGGTGTGTCCATACTGGGACTATAGATACATGACTGGAATGAGTAGGTGTGTCCATACTGTCTGAACTGACTGGGACTATAGATACATGACTGGAATGAGTAGGTGTGTCCATACTGTCTAAACTGACTGGGAATATAGATACATGATAAATGACTGGAATGAGTAGGTGTGTCCATACTGGGACTATAGATACATGACTGGAATGAGTAGGTGTGTCCATACTGTCTAAACTGACTGGGACTATAGATACATGACTGGAATGAGTAGGTGTGTCCATACTGTCTAAACTGACTGGGACTATAGATACATGACTGGAATGAGTAGGTGTGTCCATACTGTCTAAACTGACTGGGACTATAGATACATGACTGGAATGAGTAGGTGTGTCCATACTGTCTAAACTGACTGGGAATATAGATACATGACTGGAATGAGTAGGTGTGTCCATACTGGGACTATAGATACATGACTGGAATGAGTAGGTGTGTCCATACTGTCTATACTGACTGGGACTATAGATACATGACTGGAATGAGTAGGTGTGTCCATACTGGGACTATAGATACATGACTGGAATGAGTAGGTGTGTCCATACTGTCTATACTGACTGGGACTATAGATACATGACTGGAATGAGTAGGTGTGTCCATACTGTCTAAACTGACTGGGACTATAGATACATGACTGGAATGAGTAGGGTGTGTCCATACTGGGACTATAGATACATGACTGGAATGAGTAGGTGTGTCCATACTGTCTATACTGACTGGGACTATAGATACATGACTGGAATGAGTAGGTGTGTCCATACTGTCTAAACTGACTGGGAATATAGATACATGACTGGAATGAGTAGGTGTGTCCATACTGTCTGAGTACTGACTGGGACTATAGATACATGACTGGAATGAGTAGGTGTGTCCATACTGTCTAAACTGACTGGGACTATAGATACATGACTGGAATGAGTAGGTGTGTCCATACTGTCTGAACTGACTGGGACTATAGATACATGACTGGAATGAGTAGGTGTGTCCATACTGGGACTATAGATACATGACTGGAATGAGTAGGTGTGTCCATACTGTCTAAACTGACTGGGACTATAGATACATGACTGGAATGAGTAGGTGTGTCCATACTGTCTATACTGACTGGGACTATAGATACATGACTGGAATGGAACTGGGAATATAGATACAGTAGGTGTGTCCATACTGTCTGAACTGACTGGGACTATAGATACATGACTGGAATGAGTAGGTGTGTCCATACTGTCTAAACTGACTGGGACTATAGATACATGACTGGAATGAGTAGGTGTGTCCATGACTGGGACTATAGATACATGACTGGAATGAGTAGGTGTGTCCATACTGTCTACTGACTGGGACTATAGATACATGACTGGAATGAGTAGGTGTGTACCACTGACTGGGACTATAGATACATGACTGGAATGAGTAGGTGTGTCCATACTGTCTGAACTGACTGGGACTATAGATACATGACTGGAATGAGTAGGTGTGGCCATACTGTCTAAACTGACTGGGACTATAGATACATGACTGGAATGAGTAGGTGTGTCCATACTGTCTAAACTGACTGGGACTATAGATACATGACTGGAATGAGTAGGTGTGTCCATACTGACTGGGACTATAGATACATGACTGGAATGAGTAGGTGTGTCCATACTGTCTACTGACTGGGACTATAGATACATGACTGGAATGAGTAGGTGTGTCCATACTGGGACTATAGATACATGACTGGAATGAGTAGGTGTGTCCATACTGTCTATACTGACTGGGACTATAGATACATGACTGGAATGAGTAGGTGTGTCCATACTGGGACTATAGATACATGACTGGAATGAGTAGGTGTGTCCATACTGTCTAAACTGACTGGGAATATAGATACATGACTGGAATGAGTAGGTGTGTCCATACTGTCTGAACTGACTGGGACTATAGATACATGACTGGAATGAGTAGGTGTGTCCATGACTGGGACTATAGATACATGACTGGAATGAGTAGGTGTGTCCATACTGTCTGAACTGACTGGGACTATAGATACATGACTGGAATGAGTAGGTGTGTCCATACCACTGACTGGGACTATAGATACATTACTGGAATGAGTAGGTGTGTCCATACTGTCTAAACTGACTGGGACTATAGATACATGACTGGAATGAGTAGGTGTGTCCATACTGGGACTATAGATACATGACTGGAATGAGTAGGTGTGTCCATACTGTCTACTGACTGGGACTATAGATACATGACTGGAATGAGTAGGTGTGTGTCCATACTGGGACTATAGATACATGACTGGAATGAGTAGGTGTGTCCATACTGTCTATACTGACTGGGACTATAGATACATGACTGGAATGAGTAGGTGTGTCCATACTGTCCATACTGACTGGGACTATAGATACATGACTGGAATGAGTAGGTGTGTCCATACTGTCTAAACTGACTGGGACTATAGATACATGACTGGAATGAGTAGGTGTGTCCATACTGTCTAAACTGACTGGGACTATAGATACATGACTGGAATGAGTAGGTGTGCCCATACTGTCTAAACTGACTGGGACTATAGATACATGACTGGAATGAGTAGGTGTGTCCATACTGGGACTATAGATACATGACTGGAATGAGTAGGTGTGTCCATACTGTCTGAACTGACTGGGACTATAGATACATGACTGGAATGAGTAGGTGTGCCCATACTGTCTAAACTGACTGGGACTATAGATACATTACTGGAATGAGTAGGTGTGTCCATACTGTCTAAACTGACTGGGACTATAGATACATGACTGGAATGAGTAGGTGTGTCCATACTGGGACTATAGATACATGACTGGAATGAGTAGGTGTGTCCATACTGTCACTGACTGGGACTATAGATACATGACTGGAATGAGTAGGTGTGTCCATACTGTCACTGACTGGGACTATAGATACATGACTGGAATGAGTAGGTGTGTCCATACTGTCTATACTGACTGGGACTATAGATACATGACTGGAATGAGTAGGTGTGTCCATGACTGGGACTATAGATACATGACTGGAATGAGTAGGTGTGTCCATACTGTCTAGATACATGACTGGAACTGACTGGGACTATAGATACATGACTGGAATGAGTAGGTGTGTCCATACTGTCTACTGGACTGACTGGGACTATAGATACATGACTGGAATGAGTAGGTGTGTCCATACTGTCTAAACTGACTGGGACTATAGATACATGACTGGAATGAGTAGGTGTGTCCATACTGTCTAAACTGACTGGGACTATAGATACATGACTGGAATGAGTAGGTGTGTCCATACTGTCTAAACTGACTGGGACTATAGATACATGACTGGAATGAGTAGGTGTGTCCATGACTGGGACTATAGATACATGACTGGAATGAGTAGGTGTGTCCATACTGTCTATACTGACTGGGACTATAGATACATGACTGGAATGAGTAGGTGTGTCCACTGACTGGGACTATAGATACATGACTGGAATGAGTAGGTGTGTCCATACTGTCTAAACTGACTGGGACTATAGATACATGACTGGAATGAGTAGGTGTGTCCATACTGTCTATACTGACTGGGACTATAGATACATGACTGGAATGAGTAGGTGTGTCCATACTGGGACTATAGATACATGACTGGAATGAGTAGGTGTGTCCATACTGTCTGAACTGACTGGGACTATAGATACATGACTGGAATGAGTAGGTGTGTCCATACTGTCTAAACTGACTGGGACTATAGATACATGACTGGAATGAGTAGGTGTGTCCATACTGTCTAAACTGACTGGGACTATAGATACATGACTGGAATGAGTAGGTGTGTCCATACTGTCTGAACTGACTGGGACTATAGATACATGACTGGAATGAGTAGGTGTGTCCATACTGGGACTATAGATACATGACTGGAATGAGTAGGTGTGTCCATACTGTCTAAACTGACTGGGACTATAGATACATGACTGGAATGAGTAGGTGTGCCCATACTGTCTAAACTGACTGGGACTATAGATACATGACTGGAACGAGTAGGTGTGTCCATACTGGGCCTATAGATACATGACTGGAATGAGTAGGTGTGTCCATACTGGGACTATAGATACATGACTGGAATGAGTAGGTGTGTCCATACTGTCTACTGACTGGGACTATAGATACATGACTGGAATGAGTAGGTGTGTCCATACTGGGACTATAGATACATGACTGGAATGAGTAGGTGTGTCCATACTGTCTATACTGACTGGGACTATAGATACATGACTGGAATGAGTAGGTGTGTCCATACTGGGACTATAGATACATGACTGGAATGAGTAGGTGTGTCCATACTGTCTGAACTGACTGGGACTATAGATACATGACTGGAATGAGTAGGTCTGTCCATACTGTCTAAACTGACTGGGAATATAGATACATGACTGGAATGAGTAGGTGTGTCCATACTGTCTAAACTGACTGGGAATATAGATACATGACTGGAATGAGTAGGTGTGTCCATACTGTCTAAACTGACTGGGACTATAGATACATGACTGGAATGAGTAGGTGTGTCCATACTGGGACTATAGATACATGACTGGAATGAGTAGGTGTGTCCATACTGTCTAAACTGACTGGGACTATAGATACATGCCTGGAATGAGTAGGTGTGTCCATACTGTCTATACTGACTGGGACTATAGATACATGACTGGAATGAGTAGGTGTGTCCATACTGTCTAAACTGACTGGGACTATAGATACATGACTGGAATGAGTAGGTGTGTCCATACTGTCACTGACTGGGACTATAGATACATGACTGGAATGAGTAGGTGTGTCCATACTGTCTGAACTGACTGGGACTATAGATACATGACTGGAATGAGTAGGTGTGTCCATACTGTCTAAACTGACTGGGACTATAGATACATGACTGGAATGAGTAGGTGTGTCCATACTGGGACTATAGATACATGACTGGAATGAGTAGGTGTGTCCATACTGTCTATACTGACTGGGACTATAGATACATGACTGGAATGAGTAGGTGTGTCCATACTGTCTAAACTGACTGGGACTATAGATACATGACTGGAATGAGTAGGTGTGTCCATACTGTCTAAACTGACTGGGACTATAGATACATGACTGGAATGAGTAGGTGTGTC